>NC_133663.1:122796100-122850186 GCF_037893015.1 Macrotis lagotis | reverse complement strand
ATTTGCATTTCTCCAATCAATAGTAATTTGGAGCATTTTGGGGGTTTTTTTTGCAAGGCTGTGAGGTTAAGTGACTTGCCCAAGGTCATACAGCTAGATAATTATTAAGTGTCTAAAGGTTGGATTTGAACTCAGGTCATCCTTACTCCAGGGTCTGTGCTCTATCCACTGCGCCACCTAGCTTCCCTAATTTGGAGCATTTTTTCATATGATTACATATTACATTAATTTCTTCATTTGAAAACTGTCTGTTCATATCCTTTGACCATTTATCAATTGGGGAATGACTTGTGATCTTATAAATTTGATGAAATTCTCTATATATTTTAGAAATAACACCTTTATCAGAATTCCTGGTTGTGAAGATTGTTTCCCAGCTTTGTGCTTTCCTTTTAATTTTGGCAGCAACAATTTTATTAGTGCAAAACCTTTTCAATTTAATATAGTCAAAATCATTTATTTGTAATTTATAATCTGCTCCAATTCCTAAATTTATCCCTTTTCCATAGATTATATAGAGTAATTTTTTGATATAGCTCTTTATGTCTAAATCCTGTACCTATTTTGAACTTATTTTGTGATGGGGTATTTGATTGGGTCTATGCCTAGTTTTTGACATACTATTTTCCAATTCTCCCAACAATTTTTGTCAAATAGTGAATTCTTATCCCAGAAGCTATTGTCTTTGGGTTTTTAAAAATTGTAGGTTGTTCTAGTCATTTACTACAGTTTCTTTTGAACCTGTCCTAATCCACTGATCTGATACTCTATTTCTTAACCAGTGCCAGGCAGTTTTGATGACTACTGCTTTATAGTATAATGTTAGATCTGGTAGAGCTCGACCACCTTCCTTTATTTTTTTTCCATCATTTCCCTTGGTATTCATGACTTTTTGCTCCAGATGAATTTTGTTACTATTTTTTCTTGTTCAGTAAAGTAATTATTTGGTAGTTTGATTCATTTGGCACTGAATTAATAATTTAATCTGGGTAGAATTTTCATTTTTATTATATTAGCTCAACCTAACTATGAGCATTTGACATTTTTCCAATTATTTAGATATGACTTTACTTAGATGAGAAGTGCTTTATAATTGTGTTCATACAGTTCCTGGGTTTATCTTGGGAGGTAGATTCCCAGGTATTCAATATTGTCTACAGTTATTTTAAATGAAGACAGTATCCTTTTTTGCAATGTTGACATGGATGATGAGGTTGATGTCAAAGTTAGCTCAGAGTCAGTTTTGGGTGACTCAGAAAAAAGTGTGGGAGAAAAGAGGTATTAGACTTCAATCCACTGAAGTTCACCTGCACTGTGATGCTGACCTCAATGTTGTATGACTCTGAAACCTGGAGAATCTATCAGCAACATACCAGAAAAACTGAATTAATTTCACTTGAATTGTTTTTGGAAGATTTCAAAGATTACCTGGCAAGATAAAGTACTGGACATTGAGGTCCTCTCCTGAGCTGAACAATGCTATTGTAGAGAACACTACTCTGATAGTTTGACCATACAACCCAAAGGCTAATTGTATGTTTGCTATAAAGGTTATTTTATGGGAAACTTGCACAAAGCAAGAATCAAACATTGGTCAGAAGAAGTGGTACAAGGAAAGTCAGAAGAACTTCAATTTTCAATGTAAGACATGGGAGATACTGTTACAGGACCACCCAGCATCAAAGAAGGAGCTGTACTCCATAAGCAAAGTAGAACTGCAATATTACAAAGGAAATGTGAATTGTGCAAATCTAGAGGCGTCTCCAGGCCCTAAGTAATGATTTTTCCCTGACCTGAGTTAGACCCTTCCAAATTAATAGCAAACAATCAACTGTAGTCAAACACTATATATATATATATATATATATATATATATATATACCACCTCTACTGGAAACATTTCCTCATTGCAATTACTTTGCATTGTTTTGCTATATCTTATAAATCCTGTATATGTTGTCTTCTGCTTGCACAACTGGTCCTCTACTAGCATAGACTTTAACACTATGATCACCACCATGATATAATTAAGTATCAGAGTAGGGTTTTATCAATATATAATACTTCAATATTCACCAATTATGTTTATCTGATATTTTCTCATTTTGAGTAGGAATTGCTCCAACCTTGATTCTTGTATCCAGTCTTATTCAGTCATTTTTCAGTCATGTTCAACTTTTCATGACTCTTGGTAAAGATATTAGAGTGGTTTGCAATATAAATTCAAGACATTGTTATAAGAAAATCTGCTCCAGATAATCTCTAGTCATATTAATCTGATAATAATAATTCATTCTAATTCCTCTTAATTTTCCACTAAAATATTAAAAAACAATATGACAAAACCCCACAACAGAACAAGTTTTAACTCCAGACCTAGAGAAAATTCAATATTTAATACTTTTTCACTGGTGGCATTTTACTTTTTATTTTTTCTCCATTCTTCATGAAAGGAATGATAATCTATGGTTTTAATACGATATGATTTTTTCTTACCACATATTTACTGAGAAATTTTGATGAAATACATTAAAATGTCAGTATAATTTAATTCTATTTGGCACACATTTATTGACTGACTACCATGTACAAGTCCTTGTGTTGACATGAGAGAGTATAAATAGAAATAATAAAGGGTTTCTTTTTCAGGGTCTTTCAAACAGTTAATAAGACATTACACCACATGCAATAAGATTTTCTACATGAACAAAAAAAGAATTAAAAGTCATCAAAATCAGTATCACTCACATGAGATACTGAAGACCAACTTCTCAGAGTCACATGAAACTGTATTTTACATTTTAGGTGGTCTGGCCATGTGCTAAACACTTACAATAAAATTATAGCATATAACATAATATAATGAGTCTATAAGAAAAGAAAAATTTCTATGAATTTTAAAAGGGGGAAGATAACTCTTTTTAGGGGACTAATCCCATTATTATGTGTTCAACATTAGCAAATGACATAGTATTCAAGCATGAACACTAAAGTGAGACCTTTTAACTTTATTTAGTGAAGACCACTGATTATGTCTTCAAAGATTTATTCTATTTGAGTGACAAATTGTGTTCTGTCTCCAAAGATTTTGCAAATATACCATTTCATTTTTAATGATTTATATTAAATTCATATTGCTAATCATGTGAGAGTGTTGTATGATAGATGTTGCAGAATGTGAATGTTATAGAACATGCTTTTGTTTTTTATCAACATTATAGGTAGTTCTAAATATATTTCTCTCTCTTTAATCATATAGTGATATAATTTTTTTCCTTATTTTGGTTAAATTCCTAGTGGTTTTATTATTTTTGAGGGAGATTTGAGGATTTTCCATATTTTAATATTTTCTTATTGGTTTCAGTTTTTCAGTTCTCTGTTCTCTTCCAGTTAGTTCAAAGAAATATCTAGCATCAGATAACTATTTACTAATTTATAGAAAAATTTGTGCTGGTTTTAGTTCATCTTTATGACTTTCTTTTTCAGAATTCATTTTGAAATTCATTTTAATTTATGATTAGTACCACCCCCCCCTTTATTTTTGAGCTTGACAAAGAGCTGTTAAGTAAAACTATGCTGAGGTCAACTTACACTGTTCCCCAGAACCCACTGTTAAATTTTCACTGTGAGCATTTATGCCTTAGAAACGGTAAAGGTTACAAATCAGAATGTGATTTATTGTTCTTGTTCAGACCAAAGAAAATAATGGAGAAAATGTTAATAATGCAGATTTAACTTAAAAGTGTGCTGTACGTACTTTTTTCCCCCACAGAGACAATTGTTAAATAGTTACAGCACACTCTTGGTTGTTAAGCATGGACAAGAAATGTAAACTGAAAAGAGACTAAGGAAACTAAATATGCTTCAATGTAAATGAAATAATCCTACAATCTATCAGCAGTGGTGCTTAGAAGTTTGACCCATGGGAAATCCTATAATTACATTAAGGTGAATGGAGGTTTTCCTCTGATATTACTTAAAAGCACAGGATATTGTAATTGCTTGAGTAAACTCTGATTTCTATTAGAACTCAGCTAAGTGAAATAAACTCTATTGCCAAATATGCATATATAATAGGTGTGCTTATTTTTATTGTAAACAGAAAATTACTTTTGACCATTATATATAGAGAGAATTTTATTCAGATGTTAATACTTTAAGTTTTTCAATTGCATCTGATGCTTTGTGATCCTTTTGGGGTTTTCTTGACAAACTACTGGAACAGTTTGCCATTTCCTTCTCCAAGCTCATTTTTACAGATGAGGAAAGTTAGGAAGACAGGGTTAAGTAACTCACCCAAGGTTGTATAGTTCCTTTTTTTCTGAGACTGGATTTGAACTCATGAAAGTGAATATTCTGGACCCCATGTTCAACTTCCCATCTATTGCACTACCTTTAGGATACCTGCATGTGAAGATTTCAGAAGCACAATGAAAACAGGAGAGAGAATATGGAAAGAGAAGAACAATAGCAACCACCCAAAATGTCATATAAGACAAGTCAAGCCTGGTAAGGACATGGACAGTAAGGTAAAGAATTTGTCTGGAAGCAGCAAAGTTAAGATGAAGTTTTCCACATCTGATTAGTGAGATTGTGGAGAAATCAGTTGTAGAAGTTGTCTCAAAAAAAGAAGACTCAGGTAGATTTTTGATTCAATCCAGGTGGATACAAGACAAAAAAGAGACAGGGTTTAGCCTCAAGAACCTTATATTCTACTGCATTGATACCATATGTATAAAACTAAGTAAAGAACATATAACTTGAAAACTCAGTTATTTAAGGGGTTACTAAAAATGGGAAGATTAGGAAAAGTCTCATGTAGGAAGTGAACTGAGGCTTGAAAGAAGGTTACAAGATATGAAAGTAGAAAGGGGATATGGGAAACAATTTGTGTAAATGTTAAGAAGAAAGAGATAGAATATCATGAATAATTAATTTGGTGACATTAGCCATAATGTAGAGTATATGATGGGAGCAATGTGAAACAAATCTGAATAAGGAGGCAGGAGGCAGATTGTGAAAGACCTTAAATGTCAGAAGGAAAATAAAGGTTTGGAATTTTATTTTAAAGGCAATAGGGAACCAATGAACTTTCTTGAGTAGGTGCTGATATGGTCATACCTGTGTTTTAAGTTCTGGAATTTGTGAGGAGGGTTTAACCAATGGAAAACAAAAGATTGAAAGTCAGATATATGAAATGAAGTAAGCGACAAATCTTGTGCTATTGAGTAATCTGTAGAATAGCTGGTACAATCTAAAACCTAGCCCCATTAAAGATTAGGGATGAGAGATAAAGGTAATTTGTTTTTCTTCAAATTAAATTACTTTGCTAGATTTACCCTTTATAAATACCTTTCTTTCTGTTGTAATTTACTGCAGGCTCTGGGCTCCCTCTTTCCATGGGGAGGTCACTTTTTTACCAAAACCCCTAAAGATCTTCCCATCTCAGACTGATTTTTTTTTGGATTATGCAAGTTTCATTTCTCTCTTTCCTGTCTTAATCATGGAATGAGTGCTGCCTTATCTTAAGCAAAACCTGGCATAGACCTTAGTTCAAAAAGGCCAAGATCTCTCTCTGCTTCCAGGGCCCTCTCCAGTCTTTCTGAACCATATCTGGTGACTGGACCCAGATACATCTGGAGGAGAAAAGTGAGACTGGTGACTTTACACAATTCTCCCCCACTTATATCCACATCACCACATATGTCATAGCCTCACCAACCTGATGTCATGATCCCTCTTCAAGAAGGAGAGACAACAGTTCTTTCTGGACATTGAAGAGGTTCTTTCCAATCTTACCCTTGTGGCTGCTTGCCTTTATAGCTAGAACAATTGCTTCTATGGTCTCTTACCCCACCCCCCTCAGCACACACACATATATATTTGGACCTCCAGAAAGCTGCATCAGGTTTAAGAAATGCCTTGGGTCAACATCCACTCAAAAACCACAACTAATGATTCTCTATCAATGCCATTTCAACCAGAGGAAAGCTTGTCAAATCAAAAGATAATTAAATAACAGTTTGAGAGTAAACAGATTTGGTAGAAGATGCAGGCACAGGGTAAATAAATCCCCAAGATAATTCATACTTTTGGTCTAGCAGCCCAGTAGATGGTCTCTCTACTCTTAATTCTATTGTTTGATGATTCCCTTGACCACTACTTCGGTTATCTGCTGTTCCCTCAGTCTGGCTATTCCCTGTAGATGATCTACTGCTCACTAGAGCCATCTTCTGGTCCTGTACTACACAATTATTTCCTCATAGTAAATTTTTCCCCCCATAATAGATGAAAAGAATAGACTAATTTTTTATTTCTTGTGTGTGTGATTCAGGATTTGGCCACCCAGAGAAAAAAAGAAGCATTAGATTTAAATTTTGAATTTCAGACATACTTGCTTACCCTGACTTCAATGCACTTGAATCTTGAAAAATTCCTTTAACTGTTTTTCTAATCCTATAGCACCAAGTAGGCCTCATGTGTACCATAGTTGAGGGGCTTTAGGAAGGAGCTTAGTGGAATTGGTGAATTGGCCAAATATCCTGATAGTAATAAAGCTATTTCACTCTCTAAATTCTTAACAAAGGTGGATATTATTTCAGAAAGAAGAATGAAGAATTTCTCCCTCTTAAAATGACATGGTTTCTCCCCACATCACTCACAAACTTAGGAAAACTGACTTCACTTGACACCTGAAAAATTCCAAATTAGAGATAGGGATATATCCTAGAGATTCCTTTGTAACAATTTATTTCTCCCAAAAGGAACACTATTAGAAGTGGCTTGAGATAATCTGAAGAATGTTTTGAACACTGAAAACATATTATGTAGTTGGGGTCTTGTAGGTCTTCTTTAATGAAGGAAGAACTCCATCTTACATCGTTGATCTGAGTAACAAAATTTCTCATCTATTTTTCATAGATATTATTGTGCAGATCAAGTGCTGGGAGTCACTGGCAGTAACAGAGGGTGAAAGTGAACAGCAAAGACTAGAGGGGGGTGTCTTAGTGGGAAGAAAGAAGAGAAGATGATATTGAATAGAGACTATTATAGGTATGACAATCACAAATGCAACATTTTTCAGTTCCATTCAAACTCTTACATTTCAGAATTCGAAAACAATTACTTCTAGATTTGATGTACAACTTTAAATAAAATCAATACACAAATAATGAAGCATGAGGAAGCCTATAGGCTAGGTTGTTGCATTGGGCCAAAACAGAGAACAGTTTCTGTTGTAACAATGAGGTTTTGCTACCAAAAAATTTACTGTGTACAGAATGATAAGTTCCTAAACTGGCAAGACCCATTCTCCAACAAATATATCATAAGATTAAAACATTCCCTGAAGAATTAAAGAACTTAATATATTTTTCTAATCACCTGACTCCTAATTGGATGATTCTAGAATAATCTTAAGGAAATATTTCATCTCTTACTTAGGAATATTTGGGTTGAGGGCCAGCTCCTGGGAATGATTTACACATATCCTTGGTGACCTTTTCCATCAAAGATATGTGTGTATTTTTCCTCATTATGTGGATTTGTTGGTTCTTTGGATAATCTGTGGCTCCAGAGGTGGTTGTAAAAGGTTTTTCTGATAGAGAAGCATGCAGATTTCTAAGAACAAATAATGTAAATTTACCCAGGAAATTGTGAAACTGGATCTCCTTTAACCAGTCATTCCTGAGATAAGTTTTTGTTATTAAAAAAGTCTTGATTTTCCAAAAAATAAATCCAGTAGATTCTTGCCTCATGACCTTGCATGTGTGTACATTTCTACTCGACCTGACTCTCCTAAGTCAATGTCCAGACTCACACCAGAGTTATCGTGGGCAGTAACTGGCCATCAGAGATATGTGTACATCATTCCCAGGAGCTGGCCATCAACATACTTGAAATGATATTGAAATATCAAGTAAATTTAATTGGTTAAACAAAAAAAAAATCATTGAAAGCTTTACAAGTATTATTAACTTATTTTGTATGCTAATGTACTTAATCATTTTAAAAGAAATGAATTTTTTTTCTAAAAGAATTCAAATTAATATATAAAGGAATTAGAGTCTTATTTACATTTATGGGTGTGATTGTTTTCAGATTTCTTATACTCAATGGCATTATACTTTTTTTGGTAGGTTTTTTTTATTATTTTGCAAAGCAATGGGGTTAAAGTGGCTTGCCCAAGTCCACATAGCTAGGTAATTATTAAGTGTCTGAACTCAGGTACTCCTGACTCTAGGGTCAGTGCTCTATCCACAGTGCCAGCTTAGCCTCCCAAATGGACTTATGTTTTTAAGAATAATAAATCCTTCTGATAAGTAAAGTATTTTATAATTTTATATCATACATCCATAAATCATTATTCTTTGAGAAATGATATAAATTCAATATGAGGAAATACTATAGTCATATGAATTATTCAACATTAAAAATAGTGGTCCTTCATATTTTTAGTTTACCTTCTGCTAATTGTTTTAAAAACATGGCCTATATTTTGTAAAGTATGACATTCAAATATCTGCTAAAAGATATGACTCATTGTTGGAGTACCTGAGTTCAAATCCTGCCTCAGACACTTAATAATTAGCCAGCTGTGTGACCTTGGGCAAGCCACTTTACCCCATTTGCCTTGCAAAAACCTAAAAAAGAAAGATATGACTCATTGTTCTTCTTTTCTTTAGTTTTAAATACCTTGTTTTCAATATTGAGGATTCCTATAAAAACAGTAAATAATAAATGAATTTAAAAAGGCAAAAACAAGTTTAGTATTTAATTCATGTTATTATTGCATTTTGACTCTAAAGATTATTAGTGTTTATATTTCTGAGTATTAATTTTAGCCATAATATGAATATTTTTAATAGTCCTAACTAAATCTTAAAATAAAGCAGGAAAAAAATCAGAAATGGCATCTAGCAATGAAAACCCTGATGAATTGGAGCACAGTTGTGATGGAAGAGGACTCCTGGATTCTTTTCCTTCTCATTCAGTTTGACCTTGAATAATCTATTATCCCCCTCATTTGTAAAGTGAGTTCATCATCCCAATTTACCTCACAAGAATGCTTTAAAATTAATCAATGATAATAACAATAATAGTGATGATTATGATGTGATACTTTGGATTTATGGGGCATCTTTGTTTTAGAACCAAAGGATTTTTCATATATCTTATTTTATTTTACCTTAAAATGTCCCTTTGAGGAAATCAAAGGAAGACATATTTATTCCCACTTCACTCCTATAAAGCTGCTTTGAAATATTGTGATGTAATATGCTGAAAATTAATTTTAATTTTTTATTGTCAATTAATAATTAAGAGTCTCTGCACTCTGCAGTTCATGAAAGTACTCTAAAGGTGATGTGGTTACATCATATGCTATCTTACAGATAGAACAGAAGAGAAAAATGTTTATCCTTGATACTATATCCCTAAGCATGAAGAAAATTTGGCACAGTGTTCATTACATGCACTTTTGGACTCACAACAGAACAACCTCCAAACTAGATTTGCTGAGGTGGTCCTATGATATAACAGTTGTTTCTTCAGATCATTCAGTGAAAGGATTTCAAAAATTTATGACAAGAGGAACCCAAACTTCATCAAAAAGTTCTAAGTCTTGGCTTCCCATTCCATACATTCTCATAAACAATAAGAACTGTAGCTGTTCCTCTGACCACTCTCTTTTAGAGTTGCTATCTAATTGTGTCCAAAGAGTAAACTCCCATAATGGTAACCACTGGGAAAGTCTCTCAGAGGACATAGCAACCTCAAGGCTTATGGCACCAGCTATAACAGATGGCTCTTTCCATATGTTACAGAACTCTGGCTTAACACCTGGGTCCTAAAGGTGCCCAGGGCAATGGTAATTGCATAATTTCTGGGTGTTATAACCTCATAATCAAATAATATATATGCATGTATTCACATAAGGATATCTAAGGTCAGAAATGGTTGGATTAAAGAATTATATGAATAATTTGGGGGAAATGGTTTGCATCTTAGTGATGTTTCTCTCTATACCATATCCCTTGTTTAGCTAGGAATTAGTTATGTGTTTCTGCCCTTAGGAAAAATGTAGATTTTTCTCAAGTAGAAATAAATCAATCTTATTTTAGTAAATGCTACTCTAATTTTTAACACCAATATAAATGGTTTTGGCATTACATTAAAATGAAATTTAAGTTTCACAAAGGAAACTTTTTCACAAAGTCTGTGGTCATCCATCTTGAACCCAAAGCATGTAGGAAGACATAGGTAGAAGTATATTAAATCTGACAAATGACCTCCCATGTGCAAAGGAGGAAATAAAGATTCATTCTCCGTGTTTGTGAGATCATTTTGATGAAGGGAAGGCTAATTGAGGATGACATACATTCTAAATCTAATTCAAATCAGCATTTTTACATGAAGACTCATCACATTTCCAATGGTATACTCTTCCATAAAACAGCTTAGTAAAGACATTTTGAATTTGATTCTGTGAATTTTTTTAAATGCTTCATCAGAACTGACATTTTTTGTGGTAATGAGTTTCCAATCATGGTATTAGTACAAACAGAATACCTGTGGTATTTTACATCTTTTTACAAAAGGAAGCATTCCTCTTT
Organism: Macrotis lagotis; assembly: GCF_037893015.1. NCBI lineage: Eukaryota > Metazoa > Chordata > Mammalia > Peramelemorphia > Peramelidae > Macrotis > Macrotis lagotis. The sequence continues at coordinate 122,839,573 of NC_133663.1, read as the reverse complement.
AGCATAATTAAGTCTTGAGCTACAGAGAAAATTGTGATAATATGCGATTATGTTTAGGAAACATGTGGGAAAGTGCAAACACAGGATTTCTTTCTGTAAAAGTGAATCACCTTGAAATGGTTATAATATTAGATTATGAGTGACTCATCCAGTGGCATTCCCAAAATAATTATCTTCTAAGAATAAATAGCATTAATGTTATAAAAAAGTGAAAAGGCAATTGCTGGCTTTCTCATTGATCTATAAACGATCCAAAAATCAGCTATAATATTTTTCTTAACTTAATAGCTCAACTTCAAGAAAAAAGACTTACCTCATTTCATACGATTAGTTTTATTAATACTACAATTGTAACTCGTGTGATTTACCAAAAAGCCAGATCTTGGAATCAGATAAAAGAGAGAGTCTCAGTTCTTTTTAACAATGTCAACCAAACCAGAGGGTAGTCTTTTACTATGTAATCAAAAAAAAAGTGGAATCCCCAGATTTGTTACCATTAGGCATGCTGTATTTTTTTACCATAAATAACTACAGAAGTTAACATAAAATCTTCTATGGAAATAATGCTGAGATTTATTCAGAAAATCTGTTTGCAACTCAGTTTTCTCCTATGTAAAATAAAGCTGTTGGGTTAGATTACATTTAGATTCCTTCTAATTGCAAATCTCTATTTTGTGTGCAAGTAGGATAGTTCACATTAAGTTTCACGAACAGCTATATTAGAGAGCTAAGTTTCCCAATCAAATTATGGGCACTGATGATATCCTCCCTCCATTCTTTCTCTCCATGAATAGTGGCAGCAACAAGAAATAACAGACAACTCCAGGAATGTGGTACATTGGAAAGGATGCTGAAGTTGAAATCATCAGGTTTGATTTCAAATAAAGGCTCTATTAATTCCTGCCTCTGTGAATTTGGACAATTCACTTTTAAACTGTTTGAGCCTCAGTTTCCTCCATTATAGAATGAAGGTACTGAACTGCATGAACCAGAATATCACTTGTAAATCTAGATTTATGATCCTATAAACAATCACCACTGAAACAACAAAACAAAACTCAACTATTTTATTACAGATTCAATTATGTAAATGTGGTCCTTTTCATAAAGAAATCAATTTGGCAGAAAATCATACTGTATGTCATTGCACATGTTCAAGAGTCAGACATATAAAATTACTGTTTCATTCATATTTATTGCTTAAACCCGCCTCCTAGACTCTAGACTCTTTTACATGCATAAGAGGGATCTATAGAACTTCAGTGCTTCAAGCTAACATGCTCCACCTTCCCAGTCTTCATTTAATTAATAAACGATTTGATTTACATTTGCTATATCCATATATGTGTCTTATCCTTCTTACCTCCCAGAAGGACTTTCAATACATTGTGACATATTCTCACAAAATTTTTGTGAATTGGTAAGGAAACCTGATGCACTTAGAAAGGAAATTATTCACTCCAGGTAAAAAAAAAAAGATGTCATTGTCTGAGATTCCAAAGACTCATTATTGTAAATCTAGAATTCTTCTTACATTGAAAGGAAACAATAAAATCTGGAACTAAATTGGTGAGATATTTCAGGAGATTTTGTCTTCCTAAAACTCTTTAAGTTTTAATTGGATGTATTATCTTAAATCATGTCACTGAAGTAAATGTTAAGAGTGGAGGAGGTCCTAAGTAAAGAGAGATAGAATGTTTTATACACATATGCATATATATATATATATGCAAAAAGAAATTTCTTTCTTAAAATTATTTTTTATTTCCTTTAAATCTTAGAATGCATATATAAGAATGTATATTAGAATAGCATATTGTACAATTTATAAATTAGCAAAGACATACTTATTGAGGGAATGCTGTTTTTTCTTTAACTCTTTTTTAAGATTTTTTATGACATTTTTTCCCAATTACATAAATGAATAGCTTTTGATATTCATTTTATTAAAGATATTTTTTGAGTTCCAAATTTCTCTCTTTCTCTTTTTTTTCTTCCCCCTCCAAAACAGCAAGCAAGCAAATATTGGATAATCATGTGCAATCTCATTAAACTTAATTTCACATTGGTCATATTATGAAAGAAGAAACAAAAGAAAAGGGAAATACCATGAGAAAAAACCCAAAAAGCAAAAACAATGGAAAAGGATTCTTTGATTTGTTTTGAGTTTATACTTTTCTTTCTCTGGATGTAGTTAACATTTTAAGAGGAAAAATATTCTTAATCTGAAATTTGGGTATCATGTATGTTCTTGGCTGGTTAGACTTTTAAGGATTCTCCTTGATAATGAAAAACTTCTATGATAGGCTAAGAAAAGTAAGTAAATCCTACGAAGTAACTAAATAGGTGTTTGAAGGAAATTATGCACAGTTTTCATAAAGTGTAATAGGAGGTGGGAGAACAAGAATTTTGTTTGGTATCCCCACTTGATTTCAACTCTGGAGAGGGTAGGTTAATAGAGGAAAAATAAAATAAAATAAAATAAAATACAACTGTTTAAGGAGAGAAATAAACCTACCAGATAAGGAGGTCCTCTCCACAAAAGAATTCTGGTAAAATATTAATAATTTGTTGTAGTATAACCATAAATTTTATTACAGATGAGAATGTACATCAAGGAGGGATTGTCAGTTCTACTAGCTCTTCCTGGCACTATCAGTTCAATCCCAAATTGTTTTGATTGGCAAATGAAGATAATCTGGAGGTTGGAGAATGTTCAGAAGGAACTCAGAAGGATAAACAGGGGTATCAAAGGACTTGAAAAGCACTTACTAAACTAAGATAAAATAAAAAGAAATGTGGGACCAAATCTGAGAGTTGATATAAGGAAAAAGAAAATATTTTTGTAGCCAGGCCATGAAAACATGCCCTCTCTTAGGAAGCAATAAAAGTCTAAACACACACACACACACACACACACACACACACACACACACACACACACACACCAGCCCATGAATTAAGAATATCTTTCATTTTAAAACACTTTTTCTCATTTTAGCCATTGCCCCAAGATCTCAATCTCCTATATGTCAATGTTAGAAAGTTCTTTTTATTCCTCATTGTACTCGTAGTCTTTTAGCTTTGTCCTTTCAAAACTTTCTGTGAATCCCATTTGGGACAAATGCAAAGAACACTTGTTGAGCTACACAGTCTAGGTCCTTCTCCCACTGGTGATCTCTTCCTGAATTCTCTAATTTATATTACTGCCTTTGTTACACATTCTTGAAAACAAGAAAATCATTCCTCCCCTAGGAAAAAAAGACACATGTCCCAGGGATGGCTCAGTGAGTATATATCCAAGTGATCTATTTCTTCTTTTTTCCTTCATGCTGTCTTTAATTCTGTCCAATAACTTGAGTATTCTATCAGCTCTTTTAATGGGATAAGTTGGAAAGGTATTAACTTGATGTGCTGATTGGGGATAAGTTATTTGTCTATGTTTTTTTAGATCATGTCTTTTTCCTCTTTTTTTTTTTGAAAATATGATGGACAAGATGGTTGTGTTGCCTGACTCAATTATATTTAACATCATTAATGATAATTCATAAGAAAATCGAGTATAACTAGTCCCCATTCTAATAGAGAGGTCTCTGCCTTTAGAAATTAAACAATAAGCATATAGAATGGACTGTGTCAAGTAGGTTCACCTGTCAGAATCTTTTGTTTGTTTTGAGAGAGAGGAAAGAACTTGTTTGAAGACAAGTACTATAAGATGAATTATAGAAATATTGAATTAAATATGACAATAACTATTTATTAAGCACCTAATATGTACCAAAGAATGTGTTAGATGTAATCAAGGAAAAGACAGAAGCATAGCAATCCGTTTTGTGAATGTGTTGGGTAAAGGATGATTACAGAAATTTAAATACACAAACACACAGTAATTTGGGGGATAAAAATGTTAGTTCCAAATTGCTCTCCAGAATGGTTGAATCAGTTCACCACTTCAACATCACAGTAGTATCCAAATTTCCTCACATCTCCAATATTTGTTGTTTTCATTTTCTGTTATATCAACCCATATGGTAGGTACTAGGAGGCATCTTTGATAAAATTAAGAGACAGAAAGTTTCTTTTTCTAAGTGTGATTCTCATGAATACTCTTTAATATATTTTCCTCCAGTCTGATGATGACACTGTTCATATGCAATAGAGGGTTCAAGTAAAACTAGAAAGAACAAGGGCTACATAAAAACTTAAATTCTCTAGTTTCAGATGAAATATGGGTTGCTAATTTGATGTTTTTCTTATAGTTCTGTCATTAATAGGATTCTCTTCTTGAGGTTTGAGCTGATTTTCACCACGTGAACTGTTACTGGAAAACCTAACTTAGGAGATAGTACAAATTTGTATAGAATCTTATAAGTAGCAGATTTTTGTAGAATTACCTAGGAAATCTCTGCAAGTCACTTAGAACTAGTGAAGCAGATCTACTGGGTGGAACTCCTTTCAGCTGCTCTGAAAATGAAATATATTTCAGAATGCCCAAGAGAAGATTTTTTCAGGGAACCATATGACTACTTGAGACATCAGTACTCAAATTGTGCTGAATAAAAGGACATTGGGAGTGGGCTAAAAGGAGACTTGATGCTATTTAATATGATGATAATTTTTGTATTACTTTGACTTCTGTTTCATATTGTCAATGTTTGTCTGAAAAATATGTCCAAAGTCATTATTATATTGTTGTTGTTGTTGTTATTATTTTAAAGGATCAGGGTCATTACTTCTGAAGCTTTGTGATCAATTGAAATTCTTGTATTTATATTAACATTAACTTACCAAAATTTGATTTATGGGATTATAATATTAAATTTTTAGCATTTCTTAGTTAGAAACAAAAGGGGAATTTAAAGTTCCTAAAAGTATTTAGTAATTATTCTAGAAAATCATATGAGAGTATTCATCACCAGTCTGATGCATACTCCCCCTTAAATGAATTATATCAAGTATTAGACAAGATGGATATCAAGGAGGATGATTCCATTGATTCATGAAGTTGCAATGAACTCTCTTAATTTTATGCATCTTTTTGGTTTTGTAATTATGCATTTGCTAATATGAGAAAAAGTTCTTGCAAGAAAGAAATTATGGGGAGAAATGATTCATTATACTGTTTGGGAAAAAAAGCATCATCATACTACGTAAATCCAAACATATGTGATTAAATGTTGTACACACCCATAAAGTCTTTTGACACCATTAATTCTCTATGCCAGAGACAATTACAAGATAGTTCTAATTTCTTCAGTCCAGGATCCAAATAATGCATTCTTGTCTAAGGTATTCACCCCAAACTTTTGCTTTAAGGTCTTCTTATTAATTTCAGTCTACTTTGATATCAGACCTCTCTCAGAAAAATTGCTTAACTGAGTTTCTAGAGTACATGAGATTCCTATGTGGGAAACCTTTATCAAAATCTTATATGATGCAAATCTTTCACAATCTGGGTAAAGAGTTAATACTTTTCTGGGCTCACTCTCTTCTCTACCAAATGACTTAATTTTTTTTCTAAAACTAATTCACATTTTGTTGACAAAACAATAGTACTAATAGCAGAAATACCCCCAGTAGTAACAAAAGTAGAATCAGTTATTATAAAAGTAGTAGCAGTTATAACTCCATCTACAGTTGTATTAGAAGCAGCCTGAGCAGCAGAAAAAAACACCAAAAGAACAGACACTCCAAAGAGCTATTTATTCTTCTCCATGTACAACAAGTATTATGTGGTTAAAGAAGAAAACAGACAAGTCTGAGTCTAGACTGCTAGGCTAGGTTCCATCCCAATCCCCCTCACCTTCCACTCAGGCTGAACAAATTAATGGCAAATAAATACTGCTTTTAGCAAGTTTTCCTGGAGTGGGGAGAGTCCATTTAAAATCGCACATGAATAGTTTGGGTGTTCCAAGAGCAGTTTAAGAGTGCTGCTAGAAGAATACTTAGTCATTCATGATCTGCTCAGCAAACTCAAAGGGTGAGAGACCCAATATTATATCTATCTTAAGATGCTCCACTTGTAATGGTTCTATTGTTCTTTTAAGGCTTCATTTATTCTTGACAGAAACAATTATGTGAAGTAATTATATCTAAAGTCGGGCAGTGTGCAGTGTTCAATTTGGAAGGTAAAGAGCATTGTTTGACTGTTGTTACCAGGCACATTCCTGATAGAGAACAAATGCTTATATCAATAGGAATCATGCACTCCGTAATTTATTCTTTTATTCACATATGCTGTTATCATAATAAGTGCCAGGTTAACTGTCTTAAACATGGGGACAAAATTACCAGGATAACAGCAATGGAGAGAGAAAAAGCAATAGAGTTGCATCTCATCAGTATTTCATTTGCATGGCACATTCTTTTATAGACTTATTTTTTCCTTGCATGACCAAGTGTTGAATAATTGCTTAGAGGGAATTTATCCATGAGATATCTAAACGAGATTGAAAGGGCAAAGGTGTTGGCATATGAATTGGCTAATACTCAACTTGAAAACAATTAATACTCAACGAATTAGATCCCATGAAGCAATGAGATACTCCCTGGGTATAAGTTAAAATATAGAAGTAGTCAGTTTTTAACCACAGAGAACAATTTAGAAAAAAATCACTAATTGAGTCTATTCATGTTCCCATTGTGGTTTAAAAGATTTAACACATTTTCCCAAATGCCTACCCTATAATCTAGGAAGCTGATTTGTTGGGTAATCATCTAAAGATGAACAAATCCTCAGTTCAGTACAATTTTATTCAAAAAACATTTGTTCTGCTTTCATATTCCTTAATATTCTGGAGCAGGGGGATGATAGTTATTTGGTGCCCCATAAATCTGAAAGATAAGCGTAGTTCAAAGTCTATCACCTCTATATTCCATGAATTTAGGTAAACAAACAGACTTGAAAATATCATTTAAAGTATGTATATAGGAGGAGCATGCATTTAATTATCTAATTGAACCTCCCAAGGAAGAAGTGTTATATGTCAGTCTCTTTAAGAAGCTCTAGACTTTATAACATTGCCATAAGGTAGTTATAAGAAGTCAACAATTCTCTGTCATAAAAATTAGTATCCTTGCTGATCCTTGGTTTGGCAGAAAAAAATAAAAACCCTAGTAGTAAAGCTTAGTATTAGAGCTATAAGGGTCATCTAATTTGATGTCAATTTGTAGAGGAGGAGACTAAAACCAGAGAGGTTAAATGACAACTATAGTTACATAGGTAACAAATGACAGATAGGGATTTGGAACTCAGGTCTTCCTTAAATCTTATAGTTTCTACTGTAACAATCACTCTTTCTGACTGTAACAGTCTCTGGAAAAACAAAATAAAACGAAGCAAAAATAACCTTATAGGAACTGAGTTGAATTGTCAACCATAGGAAGTGATTTTCCCAGGTCCTATAAGAAATGTTAAAATATAGACTATTTTTTTCAGCATAAAGACATATTTTATACATATTATGGTCACTAAAAATATACTCTAGTATGACAATAGATTTAAGACACAATTACTGTGTATGTTCCTTGAAATGTCATAATTCCTAAGCTACTTAAACCTGTCACTGATCATAGCTGATAAAATCGCAAAGTGGGGCCTGATGAAGAATAAAAGAGCAAAGACCTAAGATATGGACCTATAAATGGAAGAGAGCAGAACATGTAGAATTTGAAAAAAAAATAGTAGTGTACATTCCAAAGTTGCATTTTTCCCTCTTTATCCTCTGCATTTGTGTCAATTCCCTGTCTTTTTGTTCTAGTCAGATATTTTTCTAATTACATTTCTTATTCCATCTCTCCTCCATTATTCACAATTTTAACATATTGAAGATGGCTCATGACCACCCAAATACATCTCCACTGACTTTTCAGTAATCCTCAATTTCATCTCTTTGGAGATTGTAATAATTAACAATTCCAGAACATAAAATATCACCAGGAGAATAGTGATTTTAAAAAAAGAATGTCAGCGTAAGTCACTGGATTGAAGAAAAAAAAATTCTGTGCCTATATGAATGAAGCACGATCATGGATGACTGGTATTTTTAAAATAAATAATGAAATACGACGATTTGTTTTTAGTGATGCCTTTATCTTCATTGTGGTTTTGCTTGAATCATGAGGAAAATTTAGCAATTATCTGGAGCAAAATGTAGAATAGAACAAGAAAATAAAGTTTTTTTCATTCATCATCACAGGAAAGCAATAGAAAGTATGACTTTCTGATGAAAAGGGAGGAAGAGTAAAGAAAATAAACATTTGTTCATCACCTACTATTTGCCAAACACATTACAAGTACTATATCATTTGATTCTGACAACAGTCTTGAGTGGGAGGTGCTCTTAATATTCCCATTTAATTATAAAAGAAACTTAGGTAGGCAGAGGTCCATTGACTTACCTAGGGTCACCTAGCTACTAAGCATCTGAAACTAGAATGGAATCTGGATTTTTCTGATACCAAATCTAGTGCCTCTAATCATTATACCCAAATTAAAAAAAAAAAACGAGAACTGAAAATGAAAGGTATTTTTGAAAGTAATAGAATAAAACATGCAAGATTTGGCAAAAAAGAAAGAAAGTATGTTTTTTACAAAGATACATATCTTTTACTGTACCCTTTGCATTTCTGCCAATTCTCTGTCTGGAATAAAAATCTTGCTATAAGTGTACTAAGCATTCCTTATTTTTTTTCAAAATCCATAATAAAAAAATCTTTTTTTTTATTCAATTCAACTAAATAAGTATTTATTGAGCACCCACCTTGTCCAAATCATTGTACTGGGAACTGGGTGATAAAAAGACAAGCCAAAAGCACTTCCTCATGTTGAAGATATGAGGTGAGGAATACACATATTTATTTCGGAACATAGTCCTAATTATTGTTCCTCAAATAGCCCATTGATTACATAGGCTCCAGCTGTGCTTCATTTACATAATATAGTATATTTAGCATATACCAACAATGCGGTTGATAGAACATTATGTGGAAATATTAGACATCACATAAGAGAATTCCTTCACTTTTCAAATAAGGTAACTATGTCCAAGATGAATAAAATGACTTGCCTTTGGTCTTGAGGAAATCAAGGAAAGAACTCTTTCCACCATGATGTTCATTAAGCATTGTGCCAACTGATGCAGGCTCATCCTCTTCAATACTCCCCCCCAAAAAAACACACACAGAAATATACACACTTCCTCACCATAGTTCTATTCGTTGGCTATTCCTATATTTTTATACACTAATGATCAAAAACAATTTAACTTCTGGAAATCAGCAGATATGACCTCTCCTGTCTGCTGCCAAAAAATAAAAAACTGGATTCCAAATAGCATTTATCAAAAAGTCCTTGAAGTGAGGGATTTTTTATTTTTAACTTTGCATCATCAACGTCAAGCACAGTGAAGTCACATCAGAAATTTTAATAAATGTCTAAGAGATGAGTGAAATTTTTATCTAAACTTGGGGCTATATAAGTCATGGTTAACTAGAACAAAAACACTGCTAGTCATGGCTTGAAATAGTTGATCTGTTTAACAAAATCTTATTAAATTGTATTCATTATTGAAAAAAAATGTTCCAGATGATGGAGAAGCAAGACAAAAGCAAAATATTCCACAGTAGTATGCTGGAGAGGAAAGAAGAATGGACTTAGAATTTGAATCATCGTTCTGCCACCTGATGATCACTTAGATTATCTGAACCTCACAGTCCTTGTCTGTAAAGGTGGTTGAACCCAATGATATGCTCCAACTTTCAATGAGAAGTTTACCTAATTTGAAGAGGTGATTTCTCCCCTTTGAGAGACAGTATTGGATCATGTAAAGAACATTGGATCAGATGATTAAAGTCCTGGTTTCAAATCCTAGTTTTCAAATCCTACTTCTATCTGTATGACACTGAGTAATTCATTTAGTGTCTCCAGGCCTTGGTTTCCTCATTTGTAAAATAAGAGTAAGCAGATAGATATGGATGTCTTCTGAGCTTCCTTTAAATTCAAAAACCTATGATCCTTTGGAGCCTTGTATTTCTAATATAACCAAAAACACAACAAAAGATTAAAATTAATTCTCTCAACTGTTGGGAAAGTTATGGTCAGATGCACCATATAATTCAAAGTTATCAAGAATGTAATCCTAATTGTCGTGCCTCGAACAGCCCACATGACTACATAGGCTTCTGCTAAGCTTCATTTAATTCTTGTTCATTTTCGTAACAGTTGTGTGGAAGGGGAGAAGAGAGAAGATACCTGGAATGATTTAACTTGTTTAGTTCTGAAAATCTCACCTTTTTCTAAACCAAAATGCTTTCCATTGGCAACCATGTGTCCTAGCTTCCTCCATTAGAACAGAATTTTTTGAATGTATGAGACAGCTTTACTTTTGTATTTATATCCAGGGCTTAGTATATAGTAATAACTGGCATTTCTGGGGAATTTGGAATTTTCAAAACATTTTACATATTTTCATTTGATTTTTATAACAACACAGTGAAATAGGTATTATCATTATTTCCATTTTGCACTTAAAGAAACTGAGGACAAAATAAATTTGCCCAATTTCTGAGTTTCTGAGGCATGTTTCCATCTCTGTTCTTCATGACTACAAATCTAAAAATATTTCCACTATGACACATAACCACCTAAGGAGAGGGTCGGACAATTTTTCTGCATTTTCTAATGTGTTATTTGTTTATTTAGATTTCAATGGCATAAAGAACTGATTAGAAAACTCCTGTTGTAAAAAAAAAAGCTTCTCTGCAACATAACATTTTAAGGGAGTTATCTAGAGTCTAGCTATTCCAAAAGTATTTGTCTCTCTTTTTTTCCTCCTTTTAATTCTATCTGATAATACTTTAAGATCTTGCAAATAGAAAAGAGATTTTAAAAGTTAGTGTGGAGATAGAGATTGGAATAGAAGGAAAAAAACCTGGTTAAGAGATAAACAATTTACTATTGCTCTATCTTTTTCTTCTGTCCTCTTGTCTATGATTTCTAATTCTTTTAGTTCTCTGCATTTGTGCCCTCCTAGGTCTAAGGGATGATAGAAGAAGGCAAAGGAGTGGTAATAAGAGTCAGTCTACCTGGGGTGGCCAAGCAGTCAGACATGGAGAGACACAGACACTGAAACAAATTAGACCCAAAAATGGTAGAAAAAAGAGGGGAATTGTCTCAAGGACAGATCATCAAGAAACACATCAGGGAGAATGGTGGGGGGGACCAAAACATGTGGACCAAAATCAGTAAATATAGTCAGTATCTGAAGGAGATGTCCTTATGCTCACTTTATCAAGGCAGCTAGATGACACAGCGGATAAGTGCTATGCTTAGAGTCAAGAGGGTTTGAAATGGAATCTTTCCTCAACACTTATTAGCAGTTACTCTGGGAAAGTTGCTTTTCTTTCAGTGCCAGTTTCTAACTTTGTTAAAATAAGTATTTGAAAAAATAAAAACAGCAACCACTAAGAGTTGTTTTCAAAGGATCAATTGAAAAAGCTAGTATTGGGGTGACTAGGTGGCATAGAGGATAGAGCATCATCCTTGGAGTCAGGAATCCCTGAGTTCAAATCCGATCTCAGACATTTAATAATTAGCCATCTGTGTGGCCTTGGGCAAGCCACTTAACCCCATTTGCCTTGCAAAAACCTAAAAAAGAAAAGAAAAGAAAAGAAAGAAAAAACTAGTATTACAAATCTTAAAGCTCTCTCTCTATACCAGTTTATATCATTATTATTATTATCATTATTTCTTAGTTTAACTTTATTATAATGTATGTTCATTGGTGCTTAGAGATTCACAAAGAAAAAATAAACATAAAAACAAAACAAAGCAAAACAAAACAAAAAAGGTGACACATGCTTTTTCACTGATACATTTTCCACAAAGGGTCCCTAGTTGCCTACCAAAGCACATCAGAGTCGTTTGTCATTGCCCACCTCCAAATTCCATAAATATAGCCTTATTGAAGAAGATTTTAACTTCTTGTTCCTGAGAATAACTAATGACACAAAGATTACATAAAAGCAAATATGGGTAACCTTTCAGTTACACCGCAATACCTTCTGCCTAACAGATCTCATTTATCTTTTTGGAGTCAAATCAGGGACTTAAGAAAGTATACATATCCACATCTATTGTGTTTCCCTCATCTATTTGTTAGATTTGTAATTCTATTGGGAAAAATATTGATCATCTGTCATAATTTTCACCTTAAAAAATCTTTCTTATTGTTCTTGATTTCATTGCCTTTAAACTTAACATTCTCTTTCTGAATATTTGTTCCATTATTTTACTAAGTATTGATGTCAGACTTGCAAGTTATTTCAGGATCACTCTTTTTAACTTTTCTAAAGATCAATACTGCATTTGCTTTCTCCCCAATCTCACTTGTCTCCCCAGATCTCCGTGATTTTTCAAAAATATTTTTAAGTGGTTCGGTAAGTAGGTTAGCTAATTCCCTTAAAACCTGATACACAATCCATCCATCACTTATATTTGCTATGCATGACACCCTTCATGCAAACATCTTGAAATGCTTTCCTTTTATTACTATATAACAGAATATACAATTAAATGGTAAGGTGCAATCAATAAGTCTAGACTTGATTTAAGCATGGCCAAATGCTTGTATCAATAAATATGATAAGGGAGAGATATCAAAAATAAATGCAAAGGTAAGCAGATAATTATTATCTAGAAGCAACGCAATCTGGGTTAAAAACCAACAAAAAAAGTTTGCTTTTTCTGCAAAGTTCCTTTCTGGAGAGCTGAAAAAGGAAATTGGAAATAATTTCTTTTCAATGATTCATTAAGAAAAGCTGACCACTTAAGAATAGTAATTCAAGGTCTTTGGGGAACCTGAACACTGAACCTCTTCTGTGTTCTCCCATTTCAAAGGAAGAATGGAGTGAGTGTATTATCTCAGAACAGAGGCCCTGACAGTCCTTGTATCCCTCTGGGATGTGTAGAGACCATTTGTGCCCTCTGAGCATTCTCACAAGAATGGAATGACAGCTCTTCCATGTTCCTTCTGTGCAAATCCATAGAATCATAGACTCAGAGATTTGTTTTTTTTTTTTATGGAAACTGAAAAGGACCTCAGAGATCAAAGCCCTAAAAGAAGCATACAAAACGTAAAAGGCAGTCCCTGAATGGGAAGCAGAAGGAGAAAAATCTGCCGGGTATGCAAAGAGAATTTTTCTCTCCTCTAAAATGGTGAACTATCTTTTCTTGGCTGTCAATAATGAAAGAATTCCAGATTCAATCACTTGTCTAAGTGTATGAAATTATAGGAAATATATAACTTTTTATGCTGTTTCTTGAAAACCACTAACTCTAGCTTTCAAAAAAAGACATGAGAATTAACATTCAAGATATCTTTTGGTTTGACTCAAGGGTTACCAAAATTAACTGCAATAAACATTTGTTCTTTACTCTTACCAGATAGGTAAGACAACTATTTGAAAGAGATGGGCAAGGGAAAAAGTATTAAGAATTGGATACAGGTATAATGTCCAGAAGGGTTTTAATGACTGACTTACATAGGTGGAAAGGGATAAATAAGAATAGTATAAATAAATTTAGGTTCTTTTATCTGTTTCTTCTATCTCCATGTCTCCACTATCATTTTTCATATTTCTTTTTAAATTTGTTTTTTTGCTCTTGCCAATGCTCTTTCATACTTATGAACTGCCCACTCAGCTAAAGAGCCCAAAGGATTTAAAAAAAAAAGCATCATGGCACTGTCCAATTTGATTAGTATTTACAGAGCACTTACTATGTACTAGCTACTTTGCCAAGCAGTTTACAATTATTTTCTCATTTAATCTTCAGAACAACCCTAGGATGTAGGTGCTTCAATTAGTCTTATTTTACAGAGCTTTAAATGACTTGTTCAGGCTTTCCTGACTCCTGGTCCAGAACTTCATCTAATATACCACCTTGCTGCCTACATAGAGCCCTGGAACTAGAGTCATAATGACATTAATTCAAATCTGACTTCATACATTTGTTAGCTGTATGACCCTAGGCAAGTAACTTAACTTCTGACTGCCTTAGTTACCTGAGCTGAAAGTAGGGGAATAATAGCAATTCTTAGCTCTCAAATATGTTGTGAGGATTAAATTAGACAATATTTGTAAAACATTTCAAAGTGTCTGGAAAATAGTAGGTGTCATATAAGTGCAAGTTATTATTTTCGAAAGGAATTCATTTTCTTTTGATATTATTCCAAAAATAACCCTTTGGAAACTCTCCCCAACAAATATTACTTTTAGTCAAAAGAAGGCACACTTCAGTAGAAAGTTCCAGGTAAATAGAAGGATGATGCATTCATATACATTTTGTATTTCAAGTTATGTTCACATTATTATTAGCTAGTAAATATATTTAACTCCTATATAGCATACAATAATACTTATCTTTCTCTTTTGAATGATTATAATTAATTTAAAATAATTATTTCAGAATTTCTAATAACTTTTGGATAAAAATACTCAAAATATTAAATTTTAGGGAATATTGTAATAATGAGAATAGTTTAATAGTGAAATAACATTTTACAAAATGCTTTACATTATCTTATTTGTTGTTTAAAATGAAATGAAATTAGGGTGGTAACACAATTGTTCCGGCAACATAAAGGGCAAAACTGAGCCTCAGTGACTTTCCCAAAACCATAAAGCTACAAGTTGTGGAACCAAGACATAAAATCATGTATTTTCATTATGTTATCCTGATTTATTAAGAAGAAATTGAAAAGAAAGACTAGCAAACAACTTTATTTGCTTTATTATTGTTTCTGTTCCCTTCTGAGTCCCTTTTCTCTCATCTTTCTTCTCCTTTTCTGTCAATATCTTCACCTTCTTGCTTCCCATCATTATTGACATCCTTCACATGATTGATCATTTATTTGCTTCAGACTGCCAAGGTAACAGGTGTCCATTTTATCCACAAAATGCCAGGTTTACTCCTGGAAAGCACCAATCTCAATTAATAAAAACAGTTTGATCATGCTGTTAAGATGCTATCAGATGCAAACTTGCATACTTTTCTCATTTCCAAATGCATTTTCTTGGTTTCATATCACTCATTTCATCCACTAAAGAGCACCTTAATCTCAGCCATTATATCAGTTTAACCCCACCCACCCCTTTGGAAAGTAGGACACCATCATCTGATCATTCAGAACAGCAAATGATCAAGAGAGCATTTTGAAGGTGACAAATTACAACATCTGAAATTGTTCACTTTTTGCCAAGTTTCTGTCTCTGTGGTGTTTATGGAATGGTATTGAGGAAGGAAAATATAAATGAGGAAGATGACCATTGTACTAAACTTTATTGACTGTGAAAATTTAAAAAAATTATATTTTACAAGATTACATACCTCTTTTAAGTATTTTACATTTACATTTTGATGGGATTTTCATTTCTTTAACTGTATAGACAGACTCTAGTTAATAAGACTAGTTAGTTCAAGTAGGAAACTACCAGATGAAACATTTCTTTCCCCTCAATGACAGGCATAAAAAATGAAATTCTCCTTTGGTCAGTGCTGCTTGGGATCTTGTTCTATACCCCACCATTGAGTTTCAACCAATCAAATATATATATATATATATATATATATATATATATATATATATATGCATATATATACATATATATATATATACATGATAAATATAAAATAAATCGATGTCCATTTATTGAAATCCTACAATACACTAGGTTCAAGTCATACAAACAGATTTATTTTCAAGGAAGTTATATTATTAGAGGCTAGACAACAAATACATAGAGTAATATATTCAGAGTATATAAAAATAATAAAATCAAGTAAATATTATATAGTTCAATACAGTGCAAAATAGTTAAAGGAAGGAGGGCACAAGCAACTAGGTGGGGTAACAAAACACTGAGCAGAAGATATTGTTTGAGTTGAGTAGTAAATGAAAGAGAACTCTGTGAGGCAGAGGTAAAGAGAAAAGCACATTCCAGTGAAAATATGAAGACTTGAGTTAGAGTCCTGTATGTGGGGGGAAGGAGGATAGTTTTGGTGGATGAGAATATATGGGAATGAAAATAAAGTCAGGTGAGGCTCGAATGAAAGACTGAGGATATTGGGAAGAGATTGGAATGAAGGACTTTAAAAACTAAGTAGAGGAGTTCATCTTTTATCTTGAAGACAATAGAGAAAAATAGAATTTATTAATTATGTGTGGTAGGGGAGACATACAGTTAGATTTGTACTTAAGGAATCAGTATGGAAGATGACTTAAAATGGGATAAGACGATTTAGGAAGGAAAATTAGCAGGCAAATTCAATAACAATGGTTAAGAGGTCTGATAAAGGGCTGAACTAAGGTAATAGTTGTGAGTAAAGAGAGGCATTGGATGAGAGAGATGTTGAAATAGAAATGGCAAGATTTGTAACTTATTGGGTAGGTAAGGGAGAAGGAGAAATTGATGTTAATACCAAGGTTACAAACCTACTAAGACTGGAAGAATTGTGATAGTTCTGAAAGAAATTAGGAAGGACAAAAGAGAAAATAGGTTTGGGGAGACAGATGAGCTTGGGCACCAGTGTGTGCTAGCTAGAAGGTGAGGAATTGAGTATACAAATAGAAAAGGAAAACAATTACTGCCTTCAGTAGAGTTTATGTCTTGTTAAAGTATACAGCATGTACACATGTAAGTAAATTCTACTATCTATCCTTTTCCTATTATCCATCCATGTATTAATATATATTAATTAATTAATATATATACTTATTAAGTGTGTTTATATCCGCATGTACATATAATTCATTCATACACTTGCACATTTGATTTAAATTATTTTATATTACACAGTAGACATCATCATCATATAAATATGTGTGTGTTTATATTTATATATATTTCAAATTAATTTGGAGCTAGGAAAATCAGGAATGAAGATAGAAGTTTGAACTTTGAAGAAAACTATGAATTCCATAAAAGATTTGTGTGAGATTAGAAAATATATTCTAGGCATGCATGGGAAGTGGGCAGTAGTATGAATATTATTCACAGAGACAGGAAATAGTGCTGCTATGTAGAGAGAAACAAGTTCAATAAGGACTAAATTGTAGAGTGTATGGAGGGCAAGAAAATGTCAAATGTCAAAAATGCAAATTGAAACAAATTTTGAAGGAGTTCATTCCTTCTCCTCCACAGATTTCCCTGGATACCATACCTATTTCCTTACATATTGTCATAGTTTCTACATGTCGCTTCTTTACAAACATGCCCATGTCCCTCCCATGCTCGAAAAACCCTCACTTGATCAATGTATCTGTGCTAGTGATCATCCTTTATGTCTTCTTCCTTTTCCGGCTAAATTCCTTGAATAAGATTTCTACTCCTTTTTCTCTCAGTTCCTTCTTGATTTTCTTCAATCTGACTAATGATTGCATTAGCCAATCAAAACTGCTCCCTCCAAAATCTCTATCAATGATTTCTTAATTGACTGATCCCACAGCCATTACCCAAGTCGTCATCCTCATTGACCTCTCTGTAGCATTTGACACTAGCGATTACTCTGTACTACTTTGCTGCACGCATCTCTCTAGGATTATTTGATGCTATTCTCTCTTGAGTCTCCTATCCGTCTGACCACTCTTTCTCAGTTTTCTTTGCTGGACTGATCCCATCTAGTTATTCCCACTAAATATAGATATTGCCCAGGGCACTGTCCTGGGTCTTCTGTTTGGGCTTGAAATCTGGATGACATAGTCTCTTCATTTTTGCTTATCCCCAATCAGCTATAATGTACTCTTGATCCTTTCTTTCTTTCTTTTATTACAGACCCCCGTTCTTCTTTCACACTGCTTCCACCCTGGTGCAGGCCCTCATCACCTCACACTTGGTATTAACAGTTCCTGGGTGATTTCTATGATTCATCTCTCTTCTAACTCCAGTCCATTCTCTACTTAGATGTGAGATTGAGCATAATAAAAACCACCTTGACCATAATCACCTTCCTATTAAATCAACTCCTATTCTCTCAAGAATTAAACACAAAATCAAGTTTTTGGGTTTTTAAAGTTATCCATATCCTGGTCCCCATCCTATCTTTTCAACCATTTTATTTCTTTACCCCATCTGCTATGTACTCCATGGTCAAGTCTCACTAGCCTCTTTACCTTTCCTTGAACAAGATGATCCATCTCCTGAATATGAACATTTCATTAGCTATCTCCTGTGCCTCTAACTCTTCCCCTACTCATCTTTACCTAGTAACTTCCTTGATTCCCTTAAAATCTCATCTAAAACCTCTGCAATTTACAGTAAACTTTCCCCATTCAACTTTATTGTAACTTTATTTTCTCCTGTATATGTTTCATTTTAAATGTTTGCATCTTTCTTTCTATCACCAGTATTTACCAGGATGTCTGTATATAGTGGTCATTTAATAAGTGTCATTAACTATCGGAAATTTGAGGTCAAACCAAAAATACTTCTATTTGGTCATTAAGAAAATAGAGGGCTCGGGGCGGCTACGTGGCGTAGTGGATAAAGCACCGGCACTGGAGTCAGGAGTACCTGGGTTCAAATCCGGTCTCAGACACTTAATAATTACCTAGCTGTGTGGCCTTGGGCAAGCCACTTAACCCCGTTTGCCTTGCAAAAAAAAAGAAAAAGAAAAAAAGAAAATAGAGGGCTGCTGGAAATTTTGAACAGAGAAGTGAAAGAGCTCTAAGCAATTGGGAAAATCAACTTGACAGCTGAACAGAGAATTAGTTAGAGAAAGGGCAGAGGAAGAAACTTTTAAGACAGAGAAACCAATTAGCAGGTTATTCCAGTAGCCTAGTTAATAACTAAAAACTTTCAGAGGATAGTGGATATGAGTAAAAAGAAGGTAATTAGACATGATAGATGTAGAGATAGAATCAAAGAAATTTGGAAACTCATTGGATGCATATAGGAGGTGGAAGAGGGTTGACTATACTGTGGTCAACCACACTGACTGATGTTGACATATTATTTTGCTGATTTTTTTTATTAAATATTATAGTTACAGTACTGTCAAGGCATTCTAGAAATCTGAGCAAATGGTAATAGTTTGCTGTTGCTATTCATCCTTTAATATCAAAGAGTACAAATGACTAGCATGGTGCCTTGACTTGTACATGAGTTGGATTTGAGTGAGACAAAACTGTGCAAAATCATAAGTTTTATTTCTTCTCCATAGACATTAATCTATAGTAATAACACAAAGGTCAAGATGAATGACAAAGGCCCAGGATACATGGTGACTGCTAGCTTTCTAAATTGTTGTTGTTCAGTGATTTTCAGTTGTTTCCTACTCTTTTTAATCCCATCTTTTCTTGGTAAAGATATTGGATTGGTTTGCCATTTTCTTCTTCAGTTTATCTTACTGATGAGGAAACTGAGAAAACTAGGGTGAAATATATTATCTAAGGTCACATGTTTGAACTCAGGTTTTCCTGACTCCAGACCCAGTATTCTACAAACTACACCACCTAGGTGCTCTAGTATATGTAATAGTAGATTTTTTTTGAGAGGTTTAAAATAAGAGAATTGCTTCTTTAAGTTGATAGTTTAATAAAACAAGTTTAGGATATTACTTATTTTCAAGTCTTTTTGATATTTCATCAAAGATTGTAAACCTGGGATGCAAAGGGCAAAACAGCACCTATTAGACAAATTCAGATTATTCCATAATGTCAAAGAGAGGGGCTGTGGGAATGTAATTACTCATATTGCAGAAGCTGAAATATAAGAATCAATCTGAGGATGACTAGAATGCTACTAGCAGGAAGGAATATTCAATGGCAATCTTAGGTTGACAGCAATTGTCTGACTTCTGTTATGAACTGTGGTTATTAAACAAAGTTCTGCTTACTCGGACAAATCATCACCAACATTTCTGAAACAGAAAATTATGATGCAATGTATTCTTTGCATTAAGGTCCTATAACACAAAGAGCTCCATGATGCATTATTTTTCTGTCATTAGCTGCTGTCTACATGAGTTGATGTGGACTGATAATGAATACCACTATATCATCATTCTTCTAATGATAAAGAGAGGGGCAAGATAAAGAGAAAATAAAACCTTTTTATGATAATGGAAGTTCAAAGATAGGAAACGTGATTTTGAATTTTGCCCCTGAAGTCACACAGCTCTGCAAATATGTCTCCTCTGTAAATCTTGTGCGAGTTACATACTGAAGAACTATGTGGGGAAGAAGAAAATACTGAAAATGTAATGAGTGTATTATATGAAAGCAAATTTGTCTATTGTGTCATTAAAGAACTTTACTTATTATAATAAACTTTTGAAAAATAATAAGTAAAGTGATATACATTTTGAATGACCAAAAACTAAAATAATTATTTTTTCTCTTTTTCTTGTTCTTTGCACTTAATAATAATTTTCCAATTACATGTAAAGATAGTTTTCAGCATTGATTTTTTAAAAGTTTTTCAACATGATTTTTTTATTTTTTAGGTTTTTGTAAGGCAATGGGGTTAAGTGGCTTGCCCAAGGACACACAGCCAGGTAATTATTAAGTGTCTGGGACTGGATTTGAACCCAGGTACTCCTGACTCCAGGGCCGGTGCTTTATCCACTGTGCCACCTAGCCGCCCCTCGACATGATTTTTTGCAAGATTTTGAGTTCCAGATTTCTCTCTCTTCATCTTTCCTCCCCCTCTTCAAGACAGCAAGCAATCTGATATAGTGATTACATGTACAACAATGTTAAACATATTGCCACACTAATCATGCTGTGAAGGAAAAATCAGAAGAAAAGGAAAATCCATAAGAATTAGAAAAAAATGTGCATTCAAATATGTGTTCTTTCACTGAATATGAATAGCATTTTTCATCATGGTTCTTTTGGAATTGTCTTGGCTCACTGAATTGCTGAGAAGAGTTAAGTCTATCATAGTTGACCACTGGACAATGTTGCTATTATTGTGTACAATGTTCTCCTGGTTCTGCTCATTTCTCTCAGCATTAGTTCAAATGAATTTTTTTAAGCTTTTTTTGAAATCTACCTGTTATTACTTCTTATAGGATGATAGTATTCCATTACATTCATATAACTTGTTCCCAATTTAAGACCTTTCCCTCAATTTCTAATTCTTTGCCACCACAAAAAAGAGCTGCTATGAATGTTTTTGTACATGAGTCTTTTTCCATTATGATCACTTTGAGATATAGACTTCATAATTTTATTGCTGAATCAAGGGTATGCATAATGTTATAGTACTTTGGACATAATTCTAAAATGTCTCTAAAATTGTTGGATCAGTTCACAACTCCACCACAATGCACAGGAGTAGGATAATACTTAAATAAGAGATTATTAGATTCTTGTTAGAATTGTATTGATGATTCTTTCTAATTATTAGCAAATTATGGGAAAATAATTCAGCTATCTTCTTTTAAAAACCTGGAACTAATATGCTGCCTAGCATGATCTACTTTTTTTAAAATGCATTAATATGCACAAGTATAAGCTATTAGCCTCTTTTATTTATAATTGATCTCAAATATGTCTTAAATATTTTCAATATACTTTATACTTTCAATGATTTTATACATTAAGCATAAAAATACATTTCTATTCAGTTTAGAGCTTCTAAAGATTTTTTTCAATAATTCCTCTCCTTCAACTTTTATAGCAATTGTTGGTTCAGAAGGTACAATTATCTCCATCTTACACTCATAATAAAAACTTCAAGTCAGCTATTCTGGTGAAATCATACTTCTTTTTGCTTTTGGGTCTAATATGACAACTTTGAAACCTTTATTTTTCTTTTCAAAAGAAAACTATTAGCCTATCAATTACTTTGAATAAAAGGTGTGAATTTTTATTTCATTAAGTTATAATATTTTAATTTATTGAAACTATAATTGTAAAGTGTAATTCAGTTCTTTCAGTAATGACAACACATTTATCATTGGACCAAGACTGTAAATCTAGAGTATCAATAATCAATACTTAAGAGCTCTATAATTTTAGCACTTTTTACTACCTTTTCTGCTACTTTGTCATTGTCATTGAGGAAGCAAAAATGTACTTCACAGAACCAAGAATGATTAAACTTTTTGATATAATAAAGCCAAAAGTACTCAAAATCTGATACAAACTTTCTCGTGTGATCTCTTCCATATTTAGCTCTATTTCTGGCAATATAACTGACACAGAAGAGAAAAATGGAAAATTGTAAGCAACATCACCTTTTCGCTGAAAAACGTTTGAGGGAAAAATCAGTCTGTAAAGAACTGATGTGAGTTCCATCTGAGTCAGATATCTTTAGAACCTTTATAGATAGAACTGAAGGGAAAACAAGAAACAGATGATAAATGGAACAGACAATTTGGCATTTCTATAGATATCATTTCTCCTCAGAAAAGAAAACATTAACCACCATATGCAGTCTGCACCATATTAATAGTCAGTCCATCATGTGAAGAGGCATTATTGGCTATTCATAAAATAACATCAGGAAAATAACTGGATTTAATCAAATACAAACAGAAGAAAGACAAAATATGAGTCAGAAATAACCATTCTCTTTGGAAAATCATATTGCATAGAAAAATCCAACCTACTTAAAATAAAAATGACTAGACACTTCATTAAATTATTATTATTATCTAGTTAGCTAGCTAGTTATCACCTTCCCTAGTCTCTAGGATAAATAAAACAAATGATTTTTTCATACTTGCAGACTCGGTCCAGAGGGTAACTTTTCTTCCTCGGAGGAATGGTGGCAATATTGAAGAGTTGGGAATAATTTTCTTGTTATTCCTCTTGAATTCTCACAGACATGTTCTTCCTATGATTATTAACCCAAATAAAGTAATAAATCAAAGTTAACAAATCTTTAGAAATCAATTTTTGCTATGGTAATGTTCTAAGAAAGCATAGTACAAAATGTTCCACTTCTCCCAAATCAGTAATATACTCTCCTGTGAGTACATTCATTATCCAGGAGAAAGTGGACTATTTAGAGAATACAAGTGGCAAATGTGTAATATAATTCATAGCTGAATAGAATTCTTACCCCCCTTTGGTAGAATATTTATGATATTCCATTAAGGAGAGTTTTACTTTTTTCCTTGGTTCCCTGCAGAGCTCCAAAGAATTTTTCTTCTCAGAAGTCAGATGAAGATGTTTTCTTCCTAGATTGATATATCATTTGATTACTGGCTTTTGCTTAGCTTAGTGGATATAGCACTGTACCTGGAGCCAGTAAGACTTGAATTAAAATCCAGCCTCAGACACTAACTGGGGAACCCTGAGCAAGTATTTTAACCTCTGATGGACTTAATACACTTGAGTATCTTTGCCAAAAAGACCCTATGGACAGCATTGGCATTCTATGGTCATGATTCATCATGAAAAGTTGACTGAACAACAAGAACAAGATCCTCAACTAAGACCAATAAACTTCTGTAACAGTGGCTATTTCATGTAATCTAATGACTTTCTTTTCAATTGAATAAGTATTTTTCACACGTTGGTTGGTGCAATGGTGCTATTCTCACAAGTACAACCTAAAGTACTGGGTAGGTCACAATTAGGGGTGTTTATTGATTGATTGCTTTTTTTCAATAAATACTGTCCTCAAATTTTATCCATGAATGATTATTAACCCATTGAGTTACTTTATTCAAATTTATATATATAGTTTCATGATTGATAGATAGAAGATAGAAAGATAGACATAGAGATATAAAGACAGATTAAATTGATAGGCATAAATGGCTAGCCAGCTAGATAGATAGATGAAAAGATGGATGGACGAATGAACAGACAGACAGAGAGATAGATATAACAAATGTTGTTTCTTTGATATAGGGAACTCCCCAATGAGGTTACCCCTTCTCCAATGAAAACTGTCAAGTTTCCACCCCTTTTAGGTTTAGGATTTTGCATAGTGCTTGGAGATGTTAAGTAACCTACCAAAACTTTATAACCTGTATGTATTAGAGGTAGGACTTGGACACAGCTCTTCCTGTGCCTAAGAACTACTTTCTACACATGATGCAATGATGCAGTTCTTCATACCCCCTTCACACACCTCTCTCTCTCTCTCTCTCTCTCTCTCTCTCTCTCTCTCTCTCTCTATATATATATATATATATATATATATATATACATATATGTATATATATAAATATATTTATATATAAATATATTTATATATACATATATATGTATATATACACACATTCAAATAGATAGATTATAATATACATACATACATATATATATATATTTATATTACATACATTTTTATTATCTTGTTTTTTCAGTTCTCTTCAACTTTTTGTGACCCCATCTGGAAACTTTTTTGTGGAAAACCTACTGGAGTGGATTGCCATTACTTCCCTAGCTCATTTATACATATGTTTATGTATGTACATACACACACAGAGAAATATATATTTATATATGATATATTTATAAATTTGCATGTATTAATTGGCAAAGAGATCTTATCTGAAGAAAAATATATTCCATATTAAGAACACAGTGTCAGAAAATAAAATGTCCTGGTCATAAGAATTACAAATATGCCTGGAAGAATTAAGATGAGATACTAAATGTAAAACTAAGGAGGAAAGGATTGCAAGAACAATTAATAGCTGAGAAGCGATGATGAGAAATCTTACTCCATAAGTAAATGACCTAAAAATTAAAGTTGTCCAAAAAGAGGAAAACCTCAGTGATATAAGAAGAAATACTAAAATAAAATCAAAAGTTAAAAAATTAAAAAATATATAAGTATAATATGGGAAATAGCTTAGAAGAAAACAGGACAATGAGCAATAATATGAGCATAACTGGCCTACAGAAAAATAAGAACCAAAAATTGCAGTCTTAAAAACTATATTTCAAGAAAAGCCATAGGAAAACTGCTTAGCTCTTTTGGTAAGTAAAAATAGAATTAATTCATTACCTTCTAAAAAAAGACCCCTAAATGAAAACTTCTAAACTTATCATAGCCAAAATCCAGAATTTCCAAGTTAAAAAAAAATAATTTGAGAGAGGAGAAAAAAAGTTAGTGCTATAAATGGCTTGAGAATATTTAGTCCATAGTGATTAAAATGGTTTTTATTAAGTTATCAACAAAATGGCACACCTCTTTCCTGGTGGGAGAGAGGGGCGGGGAAATCCTCAAATACAAGCTCTTTTATGCAGTTTGAAAGGCTTTGTTCATACTCCCACCCCTGATAATCATAGACTGGGGTTACAAATCTAATTGATACATTGGTTCCTATACATTTCCCCTGCCCTGCTCAATATACTAATGAGCAAGAATAGCTAAATCTCCTTGAGCAAGCACAAAGGACAAAACCCACCTTAGAAAGGGGGGCGAACCCACCTAATCTTAAATTTTTGATCACATTGAAGCCACCTACCCATAAGGCAACAATATAGCAGAAACCAGTCTTTGTAATGTAAACTAACAGACCTCCTTTCACATTCTTATGGGACCCAAACACCCAGATATTTCTCACAGTTAGCATCATCAATTGCCATTCTAAAGAAGAGAAGATGGGAAATGTTATAGCAAAATACAAATTTTGGAAAAGAATGGAAATTTTTCTGAGGTTGAATATGTTTCTATAAGAAGACTGTGAGGTTACTGGGAGCTGGGGATAGTGTTTTTTGTCATACAACTTTTCCTATATTCTTTCTCTCATGTCTCTGAAATATAATACAGTAGTACTACTTGAGTATCACACAAATTTCATTTTCAACTAATACTTAGATTTATCTGATGTCATGTATTTTAATCTAGGATTATAGGATTTAGAATTGAATGGAACTTTAGAGATCATGTGCTCCAATTTTCTAATTTTACAGATGAAGAAACTGAGGCCCAAAGAGATTTAATGACTTTATTAGCAAAGTCAGCACTGTAAGTCAGTCACTTCAATCCCAAATCTTTTATGTTGTCCATCTTAGGCAAAATTAAAAGATCATAAACAGAATTATAACTAGAAAAATCTGATCGTCAATAGTTCTGTGACAAATTTGATCGCTGATAGTGACTCATGCTTATACACATATAAGCAATTTATGTCAAAGAATCAACAGAATTTCTTGATTTTTTTTCCTACATGAAAATGAAATGACAAAATGCTTCTGATTAATTTTAATTTGAAACTTAGCTTGGGGTAAAACTGGGTTTGGTGTCTATCATATGTGTCTTAGCTCAACTGTTTACATAATGAAAACTACTTCTCTTAAGTTCTTAATATTTTTTTTTAAATCATGGATATTTTTGAGAGAGATTTCTAAACACCCAAGAATAATAGATGTAAAATATATAAAAGACAAAAGATCAAAAAGAAAACAATTATTTTGAATTACAGTTAATTTTGAATTATTTTGAAATACAGTTAGTAAAAAATTGTCCCTTTAAAAATAAGCCCTTTGATGTAGGTTGGATAATTGAGTGTGTAGGGTCAAGACTGCAAATGAGAAGTTTTTTTGATGGTAGGATTTGTCACTATCCTGGAACCAAGCCAAGATCGGCAACTAGGAAGATCTCAGTCATTTAACAGAGGGGCTACAGATAATAAACAATTTTAAAGAAAAGTTAGGGTAAAATAAGAATGGTATGTAACAAAGTTTGAGGGGTTAGGAGATTTGGAATTTGATGTAGTACCATCAATATTATGATAAGTGGTAAGATATAAATTTAGCTTGATAAAGAGCTTTCTTAAGTTTTCTGCCTTAAGTCAGCTGTGTGGATGGCATAGTTTTATGGTCATTTATGACCAAACTTATACAATAATTGTTTCTAAATTCCCTTCAACTGTGACTTTCAGTTCTCATTCTGTTTATAGCAAAGACCAATAAAAAGCAATGTTGGACTACTTCAGTCTCAAAATAGTCTATTTTATTAATAGCAAATATTACATACTTTTTAATTGACTCAACTGTTAATGATTATTTTAATGGCTCCCAATTTGAGGGTGGGGGCCAATTGACAGTGGGTATTCAAAAACAGAAAATTATTTTAGAATCTCCTTTTTCTCAAAGAAAAAATATTTAATATGCTATTATTATCATGTTAGGCTCTAATAAAGAATGTGTTTCATATACAGAAAAATATTGGAAACTACTGATGAATATGTTTTAAAAGTTTTAAATATTTTTTCCAAAGGAGTTTTGTAAGTCTTAGATAAAAATGCATTAAAGCCACTAAAGTGGCATAATAGGACTGAGATTTGAATTCACCATGTTAAAAAAAGACAACTCCATGTAATAAAGACCTCATTATTTTTAGATTCCACTAATTTAGTATTTGGGTAATTTGACCTAGCTAAGGATGAAACTTACCTTTGAATTATCAATGAAAAAAGATTTTGTTCCCCAAATTAATAGTGTAAACAAGATTGCAGGGAGAATGTTTAATTTACCTAAGAGAGCAAACTACTTTTAAGGGCATTAGCACATTAATTGTTTGTGGGCAAATGGTGCTACTGGATGAATGTTATTTGTTTATTGAAGCAATCCTAGCATTCTCTACTAGAAAACATTTTATTAGTTGTTATTTTGAGACCTTACCTATACTTCAAAGTCATAAGGATAAATTTTAGATTTTCTCTTAAAATTATTCTGATTCTCTAAACATGATTTAAAAAATAGAAGATTCCTGTGGAAATTAATTCAACAATCATATATCTTCTACCATGAACAAATAACTGAATAAGAATTGTTGATACAAAGACAAAAAAAGTGGCACAATTCCTCATGTTTTTATTTCCTTCTTGAGAAATCTAATATGATGATTAATTATAGAGTTTAAGTCAAAAGACAATGACTTGAATTGCTCAGAAGAGGTGATTTAAAGACTGTCATCAGATAAATGTGTGATAGGAAAATAAGTAGCTAAATCATTTAGTCAGAATGAGAAACCAACTATGGGCAGAAAACATGTTATTTAATATCCATTCAACTTAGGAAGGCATAAGAAAGGTTTCCAGTATGTTGAATGAATTCTTAATCACTAATGAATGAAAACACATGAATAAGCATCAATTAGTATGGGAAGTCATAGTTGAGTTTTAATCTGTATTATTTGAGAGAATAACATTATTAATGTTATCATAGATCCATTAGATCCAGGGCTCTTAAATATTTTGCATGCTGTGGACTCAATTTTTTTTATTTTCCATTGATATTTTGTTTTTCCAAATACATGTTATGAAACTTTATCAACATTCATGTATATGCATATACATATTTTTAAGATACAAAATTCTCTTCCCACTACCCACCCCTCAGTGATGAACAGTCGGGTGAATATTGTGCATGCATATTTGTGTTAAACATGTTTACAGAGTAGTCATTGTTGGTATGAGGAATAAGGATTGAGGGAAAAGAAATATGTAAGAGATTTTTTTTTTAGTTTTTTTTTTTTGCAAGACAACAGGGTTAAGTGACTTGTCCAAGTAACTAAGCAATTATTAAGAGTCTGAGGACAGATTTGAACTCAGGTCCTCCTGCCTCCAGGGCCAGTGCTCTATCCACTGTGCCACCTAACTGCTCCAGAAGTATTTTTTGAAAAAGTGAATATAGTTTTCATCAGATTCTGAAGGTTTTTTTTGTTGTTTTGTTTTGTTTTTCTTTCTCTGGATGGGGATAGCATTGTCCATAGCTGGTCTAATACAGTTGTCCTAGCTCTCTGAACTGCTGAGAGGAGCTGCATCCATCAAGGTTGTTCATCCCACAATGTTGTTGTTGATGTGTACATTGTTCTGTTGTTTCTGCTCCCTTCTCTCAGCAACACTTGCTGCAATTCATTCCATGCTTCTCAAATGTTCAACTGTTCCATGATATTCATTTATCATAACTTGTTTAACAATTCCCCAATGGGTGGGCATCCCCTCAATTTTCAATTCTTTGCCATTACAAAAAGAACTGCTAGAAATATTTTGGAACATGTGGGACTTTTTCCATTTTTTATGACTTCTTCTGAATATAGACCTAGAATTAGAATTGCTGGGACAAAGGGTATGAACAATTTTATTGCTCTTTGAGTATAGTTCTATCTTGCTTGCCAGAATGGTTGGATACATTCATAACTCCACCAGCAATGCATCAATAACCCAATTGTCTCACAATCTCTCCAACATTGATCATTTCCCCTATTTGTCAACTTAACTGATCTTATAGGTGTGAGGTGACCCTTCATAGTTGTTTAATTGTCTCTAATCAATAATGATTTCACGCATTTTTTCATATGATTATATATATATATATATATATATATCTTTAATTTCTTCCTTTGAAAACTGTCTATTCATATCCATTGATCATTTTGCAATTGGGGAAGGACCCAACTTTTAGATCATGTTGTGTTGAAATCTAAAGATGACTCTATAATATAAAAATAAAATGCATAGGATTACAAAGAAAATCAATTACATAGAAATACAAAATTAAACTCAATTAAACCTTTATTTAGTACCAGTAAGATGTTTCTCATGCTGTGCCAAGTTCTGTCGACAAATAAGAAAAAAAAAGATAATTCCTGTCCTCAAGGAATTCACAATTCAACAGGGGAAGACAATACACAAAAGAAAGATGAAAAAACAGGAGCAGGGAAGTGGGAGGGAGTGGGGAGTCAGGGAATTCCCACTGTAGGGCATAGTACTTTGTAAAGTAGAAACCAACTAAAATGTATGAAAAGTAGATCAAGTTGGAAGTCCAATTACTGTCCTCTATTAAGGAAATCTCAGTAAAGTACCCTCTAGTCCTTTAATTAGAGGAGAGAGGAGTCTGAGGGAAGTGATATCTAGTTATCAGCATGATTATGAGATTAGTAGTGATGAGCTTCTCCTGGAAAATTTATTCTGTGGAGTTGAAATTAGGGAGAAGTTCATATGTAAAGTGAGTTGTCAAAAGTTCATGAATTCTAGATTTATAAGTCCTATGATGAAAATGGCAAAGATCAAAAAGTATGGACATGTCATCATATATACCAGTTAGGAAATACTAATACATGCAATCTAGGGTCCTTGTGAATATGGAAATAAATTTCATTTATTCATTTATTCAAAGATCCTTAAATTTTTCCTACTTCATTTTTTAGAAAAAAAGATACTGGTGTTACTTGATTGATCTCTCCTTCTTCCCCATTAGTACTATTGAGAAATGTATTGAATGAGGGTTCAAAATAATTGTCTTATTTTTAAGGGTTGGCTCAAGTCAATAGGATTTTGTGGTTAAGTGATTTAAAATGTTCACAGACCTCCATAGAACTCAGGGTTCTGTTTTAAAAAAAATCAAAACATAAAAACAGAGAATTCACATATCCATACATATTGGGGAGTCATTGATCTAAACTCTTTCAGGGAGGGTTTCGGTACATCTTCGGCTATGACATTGGAGGTTGCTTACTTTGTTAATTTGCTTATCTTTTCAGCCTATTAGGATACATCATTGATTGGATAGCCTAATCTTGGGATACAGGTGACAGTATGTGGCTTTTAAAAAAGAAAGAAAAAGAAATATGGATAATTCAAAAATATTTGACTTTTCAGATTAACATTTTCCAACAAAGAATTTACAAAGAAAATATTGGAAATATCAGACTATTCCAAGAACAATCTCCTGTCTTTAAAAATTCAAATCATTTCAGTTCTTAATTAGAATTAGAATTGTACTTCTCATGTTAAATGAACATATAAAGGGGAAAAATCTTCATTTCTAACTCTTTTCCCTGCCAAAGACTAAAACTAGTCCTTTAATGCCTTCTTAATGTTTTAAATCTACTGGCTAGATTAACCATGCTTGTAAGATGAATGATTCAGGCAGAATGTTTTACCTAAAGGCAGTTGTATGGACTATGCACCTTTAACATTTGATTTAGCCTATAATAAATGTTTTGTAAATCAATCTTTCGGCTGCGGAATTATGAACAGTGAAGTTTTCATCCTTAATATACTCCCTTGCCAATTTGGCAAGTTTCCAGCATAAAAATTAGTTCTGAGTTACCAATCTAAAAACAACAAAAGAACACCTAGCTCTAAATAATTCCTTATGATAGTAATTTATATGAGACTAGAATTTTCACTGCAATGACACATATTTAATAAGAGATATTTCACCAAAAAGATATCTGTTTAGGCTATAAATGAGCTGTGTGTTTCATTTGAAAAATCTTTCTCTTTCCTTATATCTTCCTCTTTTGTGAATCAATGGAAAACTGAAAATTAACACAATAACTGAGTATTACCATTATGCATTATGTAGTGGATCATTTGCCACGACCTTAAGTATCTCTGTTTCATCTATTTCATTTTTAAAAGCATGTGTGTTTTGTATAAAGATAATTCATAATTTCAAATAAAAAAAAATTCCGAAGTATTTTATAGTTTCTTTCCAAATGAATGAGTGTAGGGTGGGGAAGAGAGGGAGACTGATTGTAGTCGTCAAATATTTTAGAATCCTCATAAGGAATTCAACTCAAAAAATTATTAATATTCTATTATATGTGGCATATTGCATATATAAGGGGAAATGAAGACACAAATGATACATTCTCAGGTCTCAAAGTATTTATAAACATCTGGTGTCCTATCTTGAAATGTTATTCACTGTCAGCCCCCCTCCATCTCCAAATCCCTAGCTTCATCAAAGCTCATCTCAAGAAAGTACATTCTTACCTTGATTGTTCAGTTTATAGTGCCTGCTCCCTCTGCACAAATAACTTGCATTTACTTGGTGTGAATATTTCAACCATTTGCATTTATGCATTGAATTTGTATTTATGTATTGAATTCCACCATCCTCAGGTCTCAACCCCCCATAAAATGTAAGCTTCTTGAAGACAGGGACTATATATTATTTTTGTATCACCAGCTCCTAGCACTGAGGCTTCATTTAGTAGATATTAATAAATATTTGTGAAATTTAAATTTATTGAAATAGAACTAGGGAATATTACAAAAAAGAAGAGTTATAATGACAATGTTTCCCTCACAATCCACAAAGCATTGAAACTGACTTTCCAGTTCACTGCTAATTAAAGATGTGCTGTGGTGACTAAACATTGAGTGGCCTTGTAAACTCCTATTTCTGTAGTCTATTTAAATAACAAAATCAGTACAATTTTGATGGCCAGTCATTTGTGTCAAAGAAACCCAGGGCAATGAATAACATACAATGAATGCATAATTTAGTTTCTTACAAATCAAAATTAATTTCTGACTGAATCTCTTTCTCTCTGTTTCCTCTAGATCTGTGTCTGTGTCTGTCTGTCTCTGCTTTTCTCTTTGTCAACTAGCTATATTGACAATATACAAGGAGAGAACACACTATACCCAAACTATGCTCCAATCATTTTTAATTGTTTTCCCTTGCCTCAATTAATCAGACATATACACTGTACCTGAAATAGTTTATATGTATATATATATATATATATATGTATATATATATATAGAAAAAAGATATTATAGTTTTGTTATGTTCTAAATCATGTGTGACATAACTATTTTATTCTTCTCTAAAATCTAAAATTGGTCTCTCCTTAACTGGGAAACCATTCCCTGGAAATTGACTTCTCATTCTCATTCTCCTTCTATAGCAGCCATGACATCTGTCATTGATAACTCTTCCTCAGCTACAGTCAGACAAGCCCCCTTAAGGGAATAATAATATCATCTACCTCTTCACTCTCTTTTCCATGTAATTTCTTTTTCAACTGTGGTAGCTAATTAATTTTGTCTCCTTATTGCTTTGAACTTTTTTTAATGTACATATATCATATCCTGTAAACTTGAACAGCTCATGTAGCTCAGATTTGCAGATGATATCTATACCACTCAGACAAATATAACCTTGAAAAATAGGTAGATTGGACAATTCCCAAATATTCCTAATCATGTTTAGAAGCTTAGCCAGAGCATTCTGTTACCCACTACTCAGTATTTTTTCTCGTTAAATTGTATTATTTTATCTTCTTTAAAGCAGAATGTGTTCATAAAGTTGAGCCTTTCCAACTGCTCACAGATAGAAATTTTCTAATTTATCCAGCTATTTGTATAATACAAGTCAATTAAATTTGTGTGAAGTGCAACTCTGCTACTGGGATTCTCTTCTGTGATTCTTCCAATTTCCCTGCAGGGCTTTAATACCTGACAATGATTGTTTTTTGTAATTAAGATTTAAGTACCTAATCCCAGGAGACTTGACATAGAGGGAGATGCCACTCAACTGATCACCATTCCTTTGTAAGCCAGCCTATTGATTCCTATGTTCCAGGATTTAGCCGAAGAACTTTATGAGTTCCAGCCTCACTAACATATAATAAACAAAACCAGTGAGGAACTATAGAAAAAATGTTGCTGACAGAATAGAAATCTGAATTTTTTTTCTCTACACAAATACTCTTCAATTTTCAAAAGCCAATTCCCTACTCTAGATAGTCAGTCACCAAGGTCATCTTGAATTCTTCTATGAAATATCTTTCTTCCTTCTTTTCCCATTATCTCCTATCCACAATACTCCATCTTCCCCACATGATTCCCACCACAGAACCTTATCAGCTACAATCACCTTCTAGGTTATTTCTCTGCCTCCAAACTCTGGCCTCATCCAATTTGTATTTCACATTACCACTTGATTAATACTTCCAATAAATTATTTTAATCATGTGATCCCCCCTTGCTCAATCTTCAATGGTTCACAGTGGTCTCTAATATAGTAAAATTCATCTTTTTTTAACCTGACATTCAATATACTTCAATTTTTTTTAAAAAGGTAGACTCCTCTGTAACAATTTCTATCACGATTCTACTCAATAAAGATTTCAATTCAATCAGACTAATCTAATCATCATCCTCTGATTATGTCTTGTTCCTCAGACAATGGAACTTAACTCATATTGTTTCCCCAAATTTGAATACTCATCTCTATCCTCATTACTTAGCCAAATGACATATATTCTTCAAAGATAAAGAGAATGTGCTTTCCTAAAACTCCATTAAACACTCACAGTCGCAGATTATTTTTGTCCTTTTTCTAAAATTATACTTATTTTCCCTTGCTGTTGAGTCAATTTTTGGTCATGTTTGACTGTTGTGATCCCATTTTGAGGATTTCTTCTCAAATATACTAGATCAGTTTGCCATTTCCTTCTCCAAGTCATTTTACAGATGAAGAAACTGAGGCAAACAGTTAAGTGACAGCCAAAAACACACATCTAGTAAGTGTCTGAGGCCAGATTTGAAATCAAGAAAATCATTCTTTCTGATTTTAGGACAGGTATTCTATCCATTGTTCCAGCTAGCTATATATAGCAACAATTTTGTACTGATTTAAAAGAGATTCCTTATCCTTCTTTAACTTTTTTCATTTTTTTATGATTTCTCCTCTCTAAAGTATGACCTCCTTTAGGACAGGTACTATATTTTGTTCTCTTTGAATAATTTTCTCCAATTTCACAATACAGTGTACAACATTAAGCATTGAAAAATATTCATTAATTGATTAAATTTAATCTGTTCTTCTCAAAAGATTTATTTCAACAGCATGAAATGTTGTTTTCATGAGAAAAGAGGATACATTTGAAATTTGAAAAATTTGAAATTTCTAACCTAAATGCATTATGAGCCCAATAATATGATATTTTATGAAATCTGGTGAAATTCTTTCTTATCTAAAAGTTTCACTATAGAACCATAGCTCCAAAAAGTCTCTTTTTCAAAAACAATATTAGTAACAGTATAAGTGATGTTAGTTGTTAGTTTCTGTGATCCCATTTGTCAAAGATATTAGAGTGCCTTGCATTTCCTTCTCCAGGTCAATTAGGATTAACTAACTTGTGCAGGGTCTCGTGGCCAGCATCTTAAATTATATTTGATTTCAGGTCTTCCTGACTTCAGGAGCAGCATTTTATCTGCTGTGCTACTTAGCAGGTCAGTGGTAGTAATAATATGAATATAAGTGGCAGCAGCAACAGTAGCAGAAATAGTAATAGTACTAGTATCAGTTGTAACAGTAATAATAACAATGATACTAATGTAATAGAACTGGGTTTAAACTTGTGATTTCATTAGTACAATGTATTCCCAGGATAAGGAAATTGTCTCTTCCAATTCATGTTCATACATTCTTTTCAAATTAAAACTTTCAAGAGTTTCTAAGAGTTTAAAGGATTAAAAAAAAAACTTGTCAAAAATTAAATAGACAGTATCAAAATAATAGTAGTTTCCAAACTAGAATTAAGATGTATTTCCAGAATAGTATTTTACCATTGCTGGGTTTGGAAAAATATCCTTTAAAATGATATTTTAATGCAGTTTAACATTTCTTTAATAATTGCAGTATTTGAAATATTTTTCCAATAATTTTAATAGCATGTTTTTTGCTTTAAATGTTTAGTCTGTTAATTCTATATGTTCATGGTTTTGTGTGTGTGTGTGTGTGTGTTTGTGTGTGTATGTGTGTGCATGTGTATTATTGATATATATAAATTAAAAAAGTTATATATAACTTTTGGATGCTATTGGCCTGACTCAGCCCCATACAACTTAATAAGTAAAAATGAACACTGAAGATCAGAAACCCTCATTTCTAATATTTTGACCATTTATTTGTGAACTAAGTATAGTTAAGAACTATGGTCAAATCACTTCAAATTCAGTTTGAATTATCATTGATTATGTACAATTCAGGGATAGAAAAATAGTTTCTGTAATATAATTAGGAATCCAGACCTTTAGGACAAGTTCAGATAGGGGTTCTTAATATTATCATAGAATCCATTCTGTGATCTCATGGATGTGGAGAACAGTAAGCAGAACAATAGAAGATAGCTGAACCAGAACATGTAGTATTAGGGGAAAAGGAAATAGTCAATACCTTCCACTTTCTCCACAAGCCAACTTCCTTGCCTCTTTCAGCTGTTTTCCTCTTATTTATTTCTTTATAATTTAGAGAATAAAATAAGTTTTTTAATAACATAATTAAAACATATCATTTCACATGAAATTTCAAATCTCTAATGTAAAATTTGCTATTCTTTTAAAATATATAAGGATCATGTAAACTTATTTTATTGTCCTTTTCTTCTGTTGATGAGTTCTCTGAATGCAACATTCTTTTAGTTTTGCTCATTTCATTCTTCATTATTTCATGCAAGTCTATTCATGTTTTTCCTAAGATCATCAAGTTTATCATTCTTAAAGCTTAGCAGTATTCCATTACAATCATAGACTTCAACTTGTTCAGCCATTTCCCAATTAAAAGGAGTACATGCATTTGCTAATTCTTTGCCACAATAATTAAAACTGCAATAAAAATTTAAGAAAATATAGGTTTTTGGTGCTTCTGAGGCAGTCATGGCAAAATAAATACCTTCTGTGAAGTCTCTAAGGGTTGATGATGTGGTCTTAATTCCAAAAGTATCTCTTTTTTTCCAAAAAGCTCAAAAGAAGAATTTTAAAACCTAGAGAGGAAGAAAAATAGAGAAAAAAATTAGTCATATGGAAGAATTATGAAAAATTAACTGAATTTTAAAGTTAAATTGATCAGCTGGAAAATAAAATTAATCAATGGAAAAAGGAAACAAAAATGCTGACTGAGAGAATAAAAAAAAAACTTAAAAAATAGAATTGGCCAAATGGAAATAAAAAATGAGATACCAAGATTCCATCGAGCAAAACTAAAAAGCTGAAAAAAATAGAAGAAAATTTAAGCTCCTTTTAGGAAAAATGACTGGCATGTAAAGTATATCCAGGACAGATAATTTACAAATTATTGGTCAACCTGAAAACCATGATCAGAAAAGGAAACTGGACAATATCATGTAGGAAATGATCATGGAAATCTGTCCTATTATCTTAGAACAAGATTATAAAATAGTCTTGAAAGAATTCATCAATAATCCTCAGAAAGAGACCCCAAAATAAAAACTCCAAGGGAACTTGTAGTCAAATTTCTGAATTCTCAGCTAAAGGAGAAAATACTACAAGCAGGTCAAAAAGCAACTTAAATATGAGGAAACCACAATGAGCTTGACACAGGACTTATTGGCTTCAGAAAAGGATCAGATACCCTATAATGCGATATTCTGGAGGGGAAAGGAGTTTGGACTAACTTCCCTGCAAAATTCAGCATATTCCTTCAGTGGAAAAGATGGATTTTTAATTAGAGGATTTTCAAACTTTCCTGGAAAAAAGACTAGAAATGGACAGAAAATTCAATCTTAAACTTTTACTGCATAAAAAGGCAAACTGAAGCAGGGTGTAATATTAGTTAACTCTTGAGAAGTATATTTCTCTTACAAAATTAGAAAGGAACATATTTAGACAAAAGGTATGGGACTAATTTGATTGTGATATGATCAAAAGTTTATTTCTTGACTTATTTCAATTTAAGTGATATTTTTGCTTAAGGTGATTGTATTTCTATTAGAAAGAGGGTGTGGTTTAAATTCACTATATATTTTTATTTCTTTTTTTAAAATTTTCATCCATTTGCACATGCATATTTCCTTTCCCTCCACCCTTCCTTCCTACTCCCACCCTTCAGCAGGGAATAGTCAGGTTAGCATTTGACATACATAATTTGTTAAATATATTTTCAAATTAGTAATTTTTGGCATGAGGCATTAGAATTAAGGGAGAAAGATACATAAGAGATAATTTTTATAAAGTGTTCATCAGATTCAGAAGGGTTGTTTTTTTTCTTTCGGTGTGTTTTGTTTTGTTTTGTTTTTCTTCCTTGGATGGGGATAATATAGTCCATTACCAGTCTAATACAGTTGTACTAGCTCTCTGAACTGTGGAGAGGAGCTGCTTCTGTCAGAGTTGCTCATCTCACAATGTTATTGTTGTTGTGTACATCGTTCTCTATGCTCTACTCCCTTTGCTCAGCCTAAGATCCCATAACTCATTCCATGCTTCTCTAGAGTTCTAACATTTATGGTTTCTCATGGAACAACAATATTTCATAAGCTGTTTAGTCATTCCCCAAATGATGGACATTCCCTCAATTTTTAATTCTTTGCCACTACAAAAAGAGATTCTATGAATATTTTGGAACATGTAGGACTTTTCCTACTTTTATGATTTCTTTTTGATATAGTCCTAGAATTGGAATTGCTGGGTCAAAGGGTATGAACAGTTTTATTGCTTTTGGGGCATAGTTCTATATTGCTATCCAGAAAGGCTGGATCTGTTCACAACTCCACTAGCAATGCATCAATATCCCAGTCCTCCCACAATCTCTCCATCATTGATCATCTTTCCTTTTTTTTCATCTTGGCTAATCTGATAGGTATGAGGTGATACCTCATTGTTGTTTTAATTTGCATTTCTCTAATAAGTAGTGATTTGGAGCATTTTTTCCTATGATTATATATAGCTTTAATTTCTTCATTTGAAAACTGTCTGTTCATATCCTTTTACTATTTATCAATTGGGGTATGACTTGTGATCTTATAAATTTGATACAATTCTCTATATATTTTAGAAATGAGACCTTTATTAGAACTCCTGGTAGTGAAGATTTTTTTCCCAGCTCTCTGCTTTTCTCCTAATTTTGGCAGCACTGATTTCACTGGTGTAAAAACTTTTTTAATTCAATATAGTCAAAATAATTCATTTTGCAGTTTATAATGTGCTCTAATTCTTGTTTGGGCATATATTTATCACTTTTCCATCAATCAGGTAGGTAGAGTATCTTTGCTCTATTAATTTATCTATGACATTGCTCTTTATGTCTATATCTTGAACCATTTTGACCTTATTTTTGTTTAGGGTGTGAGTGTTTTTGCTATACTCTTTTCCAGTTTTCCCCAAAATTCTTTTCAAATAGTGAGTTCTTATCCCAGAAACTGATGTCTTTATGTTTGTCAAATAGTAGATTGCTGTAGCCATTTACTGCAGTTTCTTTTGAACCGATCCTAATCCACTGATCCATTACTCTATTCCTTAACCAGGTAGTTTTAACGATTGCTGCTTCATAGCATAGTTTTAGATCTGGTAGAGCTAGGCCACCTTCTTTTACATTATATTCATCAGTTTCCTGCTATTCTTGCTCTTTTCTTGCTCCACATGAATTTTGTTACTATTTTTTTCTAGCTTGGTAAAGTAATTATTTGGTAGTTTGTAAATTCTTTATATTTTGATAATGTTTATGTCTCTTGAGAATTGTATTTCTAATGAGATAGTTGAGGGGAATGTACTTGGATAGAGGTTGTAAGTATGAAGTGATTATGAGGTAATGTTGCTTATAAATCAATCAACCAATCAATCAATCTTTGATAACTGTGCTTCTATCAAGACAGATTAAAAAGGAGTATATCTCAATAAAGGTTGCAAGTACATGACAGGTTTAAAACAATCAAGACATGAACAGAAGGATGATGATAGGAGAAAGTAAGGCATTACACAATAAATAACATACATGAAGAGGCACAATGACCTGTTAAAGTAGAGGAAAGAAAGGGATGGAGAGAGCACTGAGAATTTCTTACTCTCAATTGATTTGATCCCAAGATGGAACAACATACATTTCCAATTGGATTTTAAATAGTACCATACCCTACAGGGAAATGGGAAAGAAATGGGGGGAAAAGATAGGGAGAAGAAGGACAAAAGGGAGGGTAAAAGTAAAAGTAAAGGTAAAGGTAAAGTAAAAATTAAAAAGAAAACTAAAAGGGGAAAGAGAGAAAGAAAGGGAAGGGAGCTGATAGAAAGAAAGGTTGATCAAGAGGCAACAATTAGAAGTAAAACAGTGGAGGAAGGGATAAGAAGAAAAGAAAGAGAAAAATAAAGCTGGGGAAGATATCATGGAAGGAAATACAGAGTTGGTAATCATAACTGTAAATGTGAATGGGATCCTTTTCTCTTTCTTCCTTTATCATGGTTGTTCCCCCTTAGTTCTAATTCCTACTTCACAATATGATTAATAAGGAAATATGTTAAAGTGTACATGTACAAGTTTTAGCAGATTATTTGCTATCATGTGGAGTATGGTAGAAAAATGTGGAATTCATAAACTTGCAAATGAGTGAATATTGAAAAAACTACCTTTGTATTTAATGAAAAATAAAATTAAATCAACAAAAAACAAACAAAAAAGAATTCATGAGGGAGGGGACTGCAAAAAAATACTTTGAAGACTTGCAGTAATTGATACTGAATGAAGTTATCATAACCAAAACATTATACACACTAACAACATTATGTGGTGATCAACTGGGTTGAACTTGCTTTCAGCAGTACAGTAATCATGACAATTTTGAAGGATATGTGAAGGAACATGCTATCCACAGGCAGAGAAGGAACCATGGCCTATGAATGCAGAAAAAAATTATTATTTTCAATTTTTAAAATTTGTTCTTTACCTTATGTTTTTCCCCTTTCATGTTTTTTTCCCGTTTTGATTTGATTTCTTCTTTCACACCATTATTAAAATAGCTATATGTTTAACATCATTAAACATGTATAATCTATATTAGATTGCTTTTTGTCAGAAGAGTGGGAAGAAAAGGGAGGGAGAGAAAATTGTGAAACTCAAAACCTTTCCAAAAAATGATTGTTGAAAATTCTCATTGCAAGTAACTAGAAAAATAAATAAATATTTTTTTAAATTAAAATATAGAATCTCCTCCCTTTTCTCTAATTATCTTTGCAAATAGACCTAGTAGTGGCATTTTCTGGGTCAATTTAATAATTATTTGGGCATAATTCAAATTACTTTTCAAAATGGTTGGATCGTTCATAATTCCTCCAACAACAAATTTTTAATTACAATTTTTCCACATCCTGCAACATTTATTGCTTTCCTTTCAATCAGTTTCAAGTCACAGCTTCTACTGTGGCCAAGAAACACAAAACTTGACACAGACCACTATATATAGACAGATATGTATGTGTGAAAGTTTATGTGAATTTTGCTGTTATTCTGTCCATCTTTTTTGTGGTCCCCTTTGGAGTTTTCTTGGTAAATAGATTATAGTGGTTTGCCATTTCCTTCTCCAGCTAAATTTATAGAAGAGGAAACAGAGGAAAACAGGGTTAAGTAACATGCCCAAGGTCGCACACTGTAAGCCCTGAGTAGGGTCTTTTGGTAGTAGAGAAAGTTATTTAAGAGAAATAATATAGGGTCACTTTCCACCCTCAAGTTTTGCCTTTATGACTTTGGACATTTAATGTCTATTTGGAAAAGGATAGTCCATGAAAATAATGTAGTTGGAAAAGTGTGTATATAAATGAATTTATTTCCTTTGCTAATTATTAAGTGTCCACTAAGTTTGTATACAGAGATAACATCTTGCTTTGTCAAACAATACTACCACTAGCTGCCTCATAGACTTAAACCATTCTATTTTATCATGAAATTAAACCTTTCTTTACTTTTCTATTGTTGGATTTTCCTGTTGCATGGTCAGACCATGTAGGTTTCCCAACTGTCTACTTATTGATCATCTCTGAGGAGAGAACACATTTCATCTTTCCCCAGTACTTTTTTTTCCATTTGGAATTGATTTTGAACTTTATTTTATCTCTTCCTTTCCTGAAATAGGAGACATTACTGCATTCTTAAACTGCTTTTTATGATGCTTGTACGCATTCCCAATATTGAATAGCTTTTTACCTCTGATACAGTTTCTCCTCACTACATTTTAATATTCTTTAACAATTGGGAAGAAAAATAAATTTAGAGATTAACTGAAAAAAGAAAAAATGAACTCAGGCATGTCTTCAACAGATGGTAAACACAAGCTCCTCATTGTCATCATTGTATCATTTCACATTAAAGTCATAATGGTACATTTGCCCCTATGTTTTCCCAAGGTATATGTGTAGAAAAGTTCTATAGGATTACTCCTGGGGAATAAGAAATATCTTTGATAGTCTTTATGAATAAAACAGAATTTTAGAAACAGAGCTTTCTTTTTTATCTTGGTGGTTCTAGAGAAAAGCAGAATATGGAATATGTTAAAATGAGAAGAAAACACTGAATGCAATTACAATAGCTCCTATTCAAAGAAACTATTGATGCTTAAGAATTAGAAATGTCTCAGGGAAAAGCACTTCAAACAATAGAAACAAGAGAAAGCCTGATTACATAGAACTGAAAACATGATCAATGTTGAAAGGTAAGTCCATATATATATATATATATATATATATATATATATATATATATATATATATATCTTTCATATTACCACCCATTGAGTTGCTCTAAAATCTATGGTGTTTTTCTTGACTCTTGGGAGCCAATCATTTTTGACAGAGAGGGTATTGAATCGTGTTGTATATATAGTACTAAAGTGGAATGCACACTATTTTAAAACAAGAGGCATTGAAACATTCTAATACCATTGGATATGAAACAAAACCAATCACAAAAATGTTAAGTTCATAAATTTCAATGGCCTATGTGAATTCACAAACTATATAAAGGCATTTGTGGTAGTTAAAGCAAATTAAAGCCCTGTATTAGAAATTGGCAATGTTGATAATTCCATTTATGCTTATATATTGACAATGTTCATTTTTGAACACGTCAGAAATTCACAGCATAAAGGGAATAAATCATTTGAAATGAATAATACAACTGTAGGATGTGAATTTTAGTATATTGGATAATAGTAATCCAAATCCATATGTATTATGTAAATCACTTGCTGGAACATATATTGCTAAAGAATGTTATTAGAAATAGACTGGATTGTCTAGCATATTCCATTCAGCTTTTATTTTATTTTAGCAAGTCTGTTGGATTTGGAGTTGGGATAATTGTGTGTAACTCCTAGATCCACCATTCATTTGTGATACTGAAGGACACAACCTTTTAATCAATCAATCAATAAATATTTATTATGAATGTATTATTGCACTATATTAAATTCTGGTAACCCCAAATTTAAGAAAAAGGTATTCCCTGCCTTTTAGTAGTTTACAGTCTAATGAGAGAGAGACAGTTACCAAAAAAAATGTGAAAACAAACATATATCAGATAAATAGTGGGGAAACATTAAAAGAGGAAAGTATCTATAATCAAGAGATACTGTGGAAGGCTTACTTTTCAAGATAGAATTTTTCATGGGAATGAAAGCAAGATAAGCATCAATAGGAAATAGGAAGGAATGAGAAGGGAGAGTCAAAAGAAAGGCCTGTAGTCTCAGCAATAGGGTGTATTGATTATGCCATAGTCAGAAAAGTAACACAAGATATAACTGTCTGTCACAGGAATAAGATGTAAGAAAGTGGGAGAGGGCTAGATTATGAAAAACTTGGAATGTCTAAGAGATTTTATGTTTGATTTTGGAAATGAATTTATTGTACTGAGAGTCTTCCCTAACATTAGGAAAATCACTACCTACTTTGAAGAAATATTGTGATGAAAGTTCTTTTAAAAAATTACAGCATAATTTAAATATGAAGTATTATAAGTCCAATAATTATTC
>NC_133663.1:121967875-122135375 GCF_037893015.1 Macrotis lagotis | reverse complement strand
TTTAAAATTAAGGTCTTCCCTCTGAAATTATCTCCAATTTAGGCTAGGTTAACCCCCAATTGGTCATTGTTTGGGTCCTGATTGGTTCAGAAACACTGAGGGCCTCCCAGATTGATGTTTTATTAAAGAGACCATTTTCTACCTTATTTCTTACTTATCTACCTTAGTTGCTAAAGATCCTAGTTTAAAAAGAACAAGGTGCCTCACTGTCCCCAGGGACTTCTCCAGTCATCCTGACCATATGAAGCCACTAGACCCAATTGCATAGCAATCCCTCACTTAAACCCAATTCAGTTGCATGGCATGGCATCTTGTCCCTGAGACATGGTCCTCTTCAAGAACAAAGGGAACATTAAACTAACATCCATTTTATCATTATAATCTATATCTTTTTTTTTTGGTTTTTGCAAGGCAAACAGGGTTAAGTGGCTTGCCCAAGGCCACACAGCTAAGTAATTATTAAATGTCTGAGATGGCATTTGAACCCACATATTCCTAACTCCAGGGCCAGTGCTTTATCCACTACGCCACCTAGCTGCACCTAGCCGCCCCTATAATCTATATCTTTATATCTATTCAACCATCCATCCTATCTCATCTCCTATCCATCCCATCTATCCATTCTATTCATCCCATCTATCCATCCATCTCTCTCTCTCTCTCTCTCTCTCTCTCTCTCGTATAATTCTTATGATGTCTCAGATTTTTAGTTGCTTGAGAGCAGGAGTATTTTTGTCTTTCTTTGTCTTCTAATTTCTTTTTAGGTTTTTTGCAAGGCAAATGGGGTTAAGTGGCTTGCCCAAGGCCACACAGCTAGGTAATTATTAAGTGTCTGAGACCAGATTTGAACCCAGGTATTCTTGAATCCAGGGCGGGTGCTTTATCCACTGCACTACCTAGCTGCCCCTGTCTTCTAATTTCTTAACACAGTTGCTAGCAGGTAGCAGGTATTTAATAAATGCTTCTTGACTGACTGTTCAATCTAATTAAATTGCTTGTACATTGCACAAGTTATTTTTCTAAGTGAATTTGATTTTTCTCATTTCAAATATATATTAATTTTGAAATTAATAGAAATTAACAAAGATTTTCAATCTGATCTTGCACAAACAATGGCCAGAGAAAATAGCCATAGAAGTCTACAGTAGAAATGACTTTAGTGGTAATCTGATTCAATGATAATGATAAAAGCAAACTGCATAAATATATGTTAAAAGTACTTGAAGTTATTTCTTTCTTTTTTGATATTTTTAAATTTTGTTTTATTTTGAATCCTCAGGACTTAGAACATTTCTTAAAAAAATAGTAGGATCATTGAGTTATAGCTAGAAAAGTTGTCAGATGTTATCTAATACAGCCTCCCGATTTTGTAGATGAGTAAAACAAAATCTAATAAGATAGTCGATGAGATTCTTTGCTGAAGGTCACAGAGCTGGTGAAGT
Organism: Macrotis lagotis; assembly: GCF_037893015.1. Lineage (NCBI taxonomy): Eukaryota > Metazoa > Chordata > Mammalia > Peramelemorphia > Peramelidae > Macrotis > Macrotis lagotis. The sequence goes on along the minus strand of NC_133663.1, from coordinate 122,133,933 downwards.
GGTAAAGTAAGTACTTAAACTGAGATGTCTCAGGCATGTCCTAGAGCTTATAAAAATTGTCTCTTGTTAAATTTTCATTATGAGCATTTAGATCTAGAAAATATCTACATACTAATTATTAGTATGGACACTAGTATTAATGTATTAGTGTCTATTAATATTAGTGTTGTTTTATCCATATTTTAGTAGATATTAATAATTTAGACTAAACTAAAAAAGTTGCAGTGCTTTTTTCCTCCCTGGAGAACTGATCATTAAATATTTAACAGTAATACATAATTTCATCAAAATCTCAGAACTTTTAACATTGACCATGAAATTGATCACAATGTATGAAATTAGACAAGGAAGCCATTCTTACTTCTAGAGGAATGCCTCAGAGTCTATGGCCCATGTACTATGTTCCAGAACATCATGGACCTACAGTGAGATTATACTGAAATCATTTTCTTGGTGGAGTCTATCCAAGAAAATCTAGAGATTATAGTCCATCTTTATACAAGATCCTTCAAAGCATTTGAATTTGGCAACGTATATAGCCTATATCCATTCTTGGATATTTGAATACACTACTTAGGGATGCCAATTAAATGCAATTCATTTTAATAATTATTTCATAAGTACCTGCTATCTGCCAGTCTCTAATCTAATACCTGTCCATTTCAGTCAAGGTCAGTGTGTATTATATGTGTGAGTGCTTGTGTGTATGTGCATTTATCTATCATTTTACTTTTAAGATTGTAAGCTCATTGAGGTTCATGAATTTACTTTCCAAATTTTCTTTTTTTTAAGTTTTTTAATTAGAAAGATTTTATTAATTTTGAGTTTTACAATTTTTCCTCTAATCTTGCCTCCCTCCGCCCACCCCCACAGAAGGCAGTCTGTTACTCTTTACATTGTTTTCATGCAGTAAATTGATCTAAGTTGAATGGGAAGAGAGAAAGAAATCATATCCTTGGTGGTGGGGGGAATAAAGTAGAAGAGGTAACAAAATTACACAATAATATACCTTTTTTAAAAAAAATTTAAAGGTAATAGTCTTTGGTCTTTTTTTCAAATTCCACAATTCTTTCTCTGGATACAGATGATATTCTCCACAGATACCCCAAAATTGTCCCTGATTATTGCACTGATGAGATGAGGAAGTCATCAAGGTTGGTCTTCTGTCCCATGTTGCTTGTTAGGGTTTCTCCCTGGTTCTGCTCATCTCTCTCAGCATCAGTTTATGCAAATCCCTCCAGATATCCCTGAATTCCTATTCCTGGTTTATAAAAGAACATGACATACATATACCACAGTTTGTTAAGACATTCCCCATTTGAAGGATATTTACTTGATTTCCAATTCTTTGTTACCACACACAGGTCTGCTAAGAATATTTTTGTACAAGTGTTGTTTTTACCCTTTTTCATAATCTCTTCAAGGACAGACCCAGTAGTGGTATGGCTGGATCAAAGGGTATGCACATTTTTTTGCCCTTTGGGCATAATCTCAAATTGCTCTCCATCCAGAAAGGTTGGATAAGTTCACAGCTCCACCAACAATGTATTAGTGCCCAAGACTTCCCACATCCATTCCAACAATGATCATTATCCATTCTGGTCATATTGGCCAGTCTGAGAGGTGTGAGGTGGTACCTCAGAGATGCTTTAATTTCCATTTCTCTATTAAGTAATGATTTAGAGAAATCTTTCATATGACTGTGGATTACTTTATCCTCATCTGTAAATTGCCTTTGCATATCCTTTGACCATTTGTCAATTGGGGAATGGCTTGTTTTTTTTTTTTAATTTAACTCAGTTCTCTGTATATTTTAGAAATGAGTCCTTTGTCAGAAATACTAGTTATAAAAATTGTTTCCCAATTTACTACATTTTGATCTTGGTGACAGTGGTTTTATCTGTCCCAAAGTTTTGTAATTTAATGTAATCAAAATTATCTAGTTAGTTTTTAATGATATTCTCTATCTTTCCCTTGATCATAAACTTCTTACCTTTCCATAGATCTGAGAGGTAAACTACTCCTTGATCTTCTAATTTGCTTATAATATCGCCTTTTTTGTCTATGTCCTGTATTCATTTTGATCTTATCTTTGTATAAAGTGTGAGGTGTTAATCTCATTCAAGATTCTGACACACTGAATTCCAATTTTCCTCCAACAGTTTTTACTGAACAGAGAGGTTTTATCCCCAAAGTTGGACTCATGGGGTTTATCAAGCAGCAGATTACTATAATCATTTCCTTGTTGCACCTAGTCTATTTTGCTGATCCACTACTCTATTTCTTAGCTAATACCAGACACTTTTGATGACTGATGCTTTAAAATATAACTTTAGATCTGATAAAACTAAGCCACCTTCTTTTGCAATTCTTTTCATTAAATCCCTGAAAATTCTTGACTTTTCATTTCTCCATATGGATTTACTTACAACTTTTTCTAACTCATTAAAGTATTTTTTGAAAGTTTGCTTGGTAGGGCACTAAACAGGTAGCTTTAGTTTTGGTTGAATTGCCATTTTTATTATATTAGCTTGACCTATCCATGAGCAGTTTATGCTTGCCCAGTAATCTAAATCTGATTTTATTTGTTTGAGAAGTGTTTTGTAATCGTTTTCAAAAAAGTTTTTGAGTCTGCATCGGCAGATAGACTCCCAGGTATTTTATATTATCTGAGGTTACTTTGAATGGGATTTCTCTTTCTAGCTCTTTCTGCTGTATCTTGCTAGTCATATATAGAAAATTTGAAGATTTATGAGGGTTTATTTTATATCCTGTGACTTTGCTAAAGTTGCTAATTATTTCTAGTAGATTTTAGATGACTGAAGTGATTTCTTGATGACAAAACTATGAAGTAAGCATCATTGCCACTTCTTGTCTCATTTTACATAAAAGAAAACATTAATAGGATGTAAATGGCTAGAATAACACAACTACTCTGACTCCTAGGTTTTCTGTTAAACTGTACTTGGATATCATTAACTTCAGGAAACTGGGGAAATGTTAAGAACTATTCTCTTCTTTCTATGTACCTCATTTTAAAATATTTAATTAATCAGCAAGTATTTATATAACCCATTATTCATCAGAGACTATGTTAAGCACTGGGAATAAAAAGACAAAAAGTAAATTGTCACCCACCTCCTTAGGGAGAAATAATATGGACAGATAGAAGTATATAAAAATGGGTATTTTTGAAATAATTGCAAGATGATGGAATTGGAAAGGGGGCTAGCATCTAAGGAGATGCCAAAAGAAATAATACAAAATAATGTAAATGTATTAAAATAAAAACAGTGATTCTATAAAGACAGAGTGTTCCAGAGACTATTGACAATCTGTGTAAATGCAAGGAGATTGGAGACAGTGTCAATTAGTAAATATTTAGATGTCAAGTACCATGCAAAAAAGATTGAGATATAAGTGAAAAGAAACTTTCAAAAAACTTACATCAAATTCATGCATAAGTGACTTATCAGTATTACCAGTTACTATCAGCATAGACCCCAACTTCTTCAGGGTCCCAGATTGTCTATCACCAAAATAAGCAAACAAATATTACTTTGTGACCAAATTTTCAGTACTGAGCTTCTTTAAACATGCTTATACTTGCCTTTAGACATCTATACATAATTGACCTACACGGCAGGACTCCTAGATTGGTAAGAAAACCTACAATGGCGCCTGCTTTACTTATATAATCTTTGCAAAGCTAGGGTTACCTACCTACCACTATGAAATGTCAAAACATTCCTTTCGTGGAGGTTCATATTTTGACACTGAAAGAATGATTTAATTCCCATGAATTGAGATAAATATCAATATTCTAAAATCCAGATGTACAAGAAGGTCAAACCGAAAATAATGAAGTTTTCCAACAATTAACTAATTGAATAAGCCTTTCATTAAATGTAAGCAGAACTATCTAAAATGAAAAGCCAGCATTGAATTGAGGAAGAACTAGAAACTTTTCAGATTAATTAGGGATAAAGCAATTCTATCTATTAGCATAACTTTTTTAATATAGGGTTAGAAAAAGCTAGTATAGCAATAAGACAAAAATTTGAGGGGATAAACCTAGGTAAAATGAAAGAGTTTTGTTTCATATATGATATGAGTCAACTAAAATAAATTAAAACAATAACCAGTAAAGTAGCAGGATAGGAAAAAAAACAAAAAAAGCAGCATTTCTTTAGATTACAAACAGAAAGAGAAATTCCACTTAAAATAAATAGATAGCATGGAGCCACAGTAGGATTTTGCTAAATGTTTAAAGAGAGAATTAACAATAATGAAAAACAATGTACAACCAGGATACAGAAATAATCTTCAGAAAAGGAAAAAAAAAGACAAATCCAGTTACAAATCAGACGAAACAAAAGAGGAAAAAAAACACTGATTGGGAATACACATAAAAAAGATTTTGAAGAAAAACCTGAAACAAAAGAATCAAATAAGAAATGAAATTTAAAAACAAAACAAAAAAGCAAGATTTCTATCAAAGTAAAATATTGATCAAACAGATAGGATGTGTATAAAGAGTTTAACAATTATAGATCTCCCAGAAGAACAAAACAAATTAAAACACAGTAAAATAAATAACATAATAAACCTTCTGAAAGTTTGTAGCTCTTTTATTTCTTTATCCTTCATTTTCCAAGAGAAAGAATCCTATTACTGTATGATATCTTAACTCATTAAGTGAACTTGATTTATGTAAGGAAGAATTGCAGAAAGTCATTGCTTCTCTTTTTCTTCCAGAGTCAGAGAAGACCACTGACAAGACAAAGGGTAGGATCACTGCTGGTGATGGCTCAGGATTATTGGATGAGTTTGGCATCTTTGTTAGATAACCAAGAACCAAGCACTCAGCAGAGCCTACTTGAGCTGCTTTCATGGCCATGGGAGCAAATTGTTATTATTTGATCATCTCACTAGTGAGAACATTCACTTCATTGGTGTAGTCACCAGTACCCCTCAGTTCACCAACATTTAAACAGATTTAGCCCATCTCTTAAGTGTGGCCACTGTGTATTCTACAGCCTCTTGCAGCCCAGGTGAGTATTGACAGTCATATGGACACCAAAGGTGCATGGTAAGCCCTGAAAAGAGCTTGGTAAGTCTCCAGACCAGAAGTGCTAGTCTTCCTTGAACAAAACAAATTACTAATAGATAGAGTCAACAGATAAGTTCCAGAAAAAATTAATTAAATACACTAAATATTACAAATTCCAAGTCACATAAAGATTAAATTTAACAATTCCAAAGATAAATAGCAAATTTTGCATTTGACTAAAAGAAGGGTCTTAAAATATAAAAGAAAAACTAATACTGGATGTTTTTTAAATGCCAGAAATCAAAGAAAGCAATTGAATATCTTCTCCAAAAGAGCAAAAGTACTCTAGATCTAACCCAGGGTGCTAATATAAGGCTAATCATCAATGAAAATGGAATTCAATGAAAAGAGGAATTTGAAACTGGGGAGGCAGAGTATGAGGAGAGGAAATGGACATGAATGGATTATTTGCTTTGTAGATACCCTAATGCAAATGAAATACAAGAAATACATCAATCAAGAATATATGTAATAAAATAAGTTACTCTACACAAAAGGAAATAAAAAAACCTAAGAAGAAAAATGTATCTATGCATTTAATAATCAAATGCCACAAAAACAATCAGTAAGAGATTTCATTCCAAATGTACATGAGAAGACATAGGTGAAAGCAGAAATCAAATAAAACTGTTGGTGGAGGAATAGACTTGATCATAATAGAATAAAGCTCATGACATCTTGCTTAACGGCAAACTAATGTTCTTTTATCTTGTTTATTAAGAGAAGAAAGTCAAGAAAGATTTTCTTCATAAAAGGGAAGAGGAAAGGAACTGTATAGAGGGAATACATGATGTACCTAATGAAGTCAGTGTTTAACAATGAAATCGAAATACCTTCTATAGTTTCTCAGGAAGAAGATAATTGGATGAGGTGGCAGAGGAAAGGATTGAAACAGGGAGAAAAATGAAGGAAATCTTGATTCACCAATGGGAAGGTATCCTAATAAACAATGATTATACTGGGGAGAGACACCTCTCATGGATTTGATTTGGATATAATCATCATATCAAATCCGATTGAGTATAATTACAATGTATATAATTTGCAGGAATTTGTTGCTTAGAGAAATCTCAATTTCTTTAAGAATGCTATCTCCATGGATTGCATCTTTCCTTAGATAAAAAGGAATCAGTTCTTGAGGGTGGGGTAGTTAAGGACATTCAAAAGTAAAGGAGTGCAGGGTGTGGGGGGGAGTCTTTTCATTATATCCAATAAAAAGGCTTCATAGTATATGAGGGGAAAATGATCATTAGGAAAGAAAGGGTAGATTAATGAACTGCACAATCCTAGGACATAGGAAAATTCCTACCCTGGGGCAACACTTTTAACTTCACTAACTCCGACAAATAGGGGTACACTGGAAGCTTACCCAATACAAGAATAGTCCAAGGGGTAATCAGTCTCCCTAGTAGCATTTGACATGGTTCACGAAATTCTAATGAAAAGAACAAAAGAAGAGAAAGCAATAAAAATGACAAAGATAGGTAAAGAAGATAAACAACTCTCCTTATTTGCTAATGAAATAATGGTCTAGTTACAAAATCCTAAGGAAACAAAAAGGAGACTAAACAAAATAATAATCTCAGCAAAGTTGGGAAAAATAATCTGTGGTCCCAGAGGTGGTTGTAAAAGGTTTTTCTGATAGAGAAGTATGGAGATTTCTAAGAAAAAATATTGTAAATTTACCCAGGAAATTGTGAAACTGGGTCTCCTTTAACTGGTCATTTCTGAGATAAATTTTTACTATAAAAAGTCTGAGTTTCCAAAAATAAAGTTGATAGATTTTCACTCCCCAACCTTTCATGTTTGGATATGTTTTTCTACCTGACCTGACTCTCGGAAATTCATGTCCAGACCCAGCCCAGAGCTATTGCGGGTGATTTTTTCTATCTAGAAAAGACTCAATATATACACCCGAAACACCCAAAAATAAATTTTTATTAAGAAATAATTTTTAAAAATTAAGAATGTATAGAGGTTACCACACAGATTATTTATCATCTTCATTTTATAGAAAAACCAAGGAAAAGATTTTTCTTTAAATTTTATCACATACCTAGTAAGGGAAAGAACTGAAATTAGGACAAAGATCTGATTTTTCATGCATTACAAATTTCTTGATAGCACTCTCTTCTGAGAGAGCATGTCCAGATATTTATAGCCTTATTTTTTTAAAATCTTTTTGTTTCTATAGTCTATATTCTCAACCTGGAAACTGGCTTCTTTGCTTACTTGCTCATTTGTTTTTTATATTTGCTCCAGGTTCTAGTCAATATCCTTCCTTGACATTATTGTGATATGCTGACTTTTACTATAGGACACAAATGATTCCCAATCTATAAAATGGAAGTTAAAAGGCTAGCTACTTCCTAAGTATCTGGTGAGGATTTATGGCAAAAGGCCCATAAAACACTTCTATATTCTTATGGAAAGCAATTACAAGTACAGAGGAAGAGTCAACATTTTAAAATTTAAGATAATAAAAAAATCAGTGGATCTACCTAAAATTGGTAATAAACATCAAAAATGTGTAGATGTTCTTTGAATAATAAGAAAACATGGTCATAAAATACTATATAATATGGAGAGGATTTTTTATTTTTTCATTTTTTTAGTGCTGAGCCCAGAAATGGTATAGTTTAAAGCGTTAAAGATATAGAGACTTTGAAAAATGTTTCTTTATTTTGAGTTCTACTAAGTATTTCCTTATGAAGCTATGTCTTTTGATAGTTAGATAAGCTTTTTTTCTCTCAAAATTGTCCCTTATGGAAATAATTCTTTGTAATATAACCTAATTGCATTACTGCTGAAAGTTCTCATTACATAAGGAGAAATACAGAGTAACAATTATTTGGCATATTCATAAAACAATTATTGATAACTCAAAGAAAAATTTTGGGAAAATATACTTTTAAGTCGCCATAAATCCTCACCAGATACTTAGGAAGTAGCTAGCCTTTTAACTTCCATTTTATAGATTGGGAATCATTTGTGTCCTATAGTAAAAGTCAGCATATCACAATAAAGTCAAGGAAGGATATTGACTAGAACCTGGAGCAAATATATAAAACAAATGAGCAAGTAAGCAAAGAAGCCAGTTTCCAGGTTGAGAATATAGCCTATAGAAACAAAAAGATTTTTAAAAAAAATAAGGCTATAAATATCTGGACATGCTCTCTCAGAAGAGAGTGCTATCAAGAAATTTATAATGCATGAAAAATCAGGAGATCTTTGTCCTAGTTTCAGTTCTTTCCCATACTAGGTATGCACTTTTGGCATGAACTTTTCTCATATGCTTATCAAATTCCCCCATATTTGCTAAATTATTTTCAAATTCCTTGTAAATTTTAAAGTAATATATTTTAGCAGCACAGATTAAGAATTGAAAGGCACTAAAGAACTTAACCAGTCTTATCCCCTTTCATTTCATTGATAAGAAAATGGAAGTACCAGGTGATTTGTTAACTTATCCATGGTCACAGGGTTAGTGAGAGAAACAGCATTTGGGTTCAGGTCCTAAGACAATGAATTAATATATGATAGACAGAATTGTGATAGGATAACTTAAAATTCCAAGTCCTCTATAATTCAATTGACAAATAGCATGTGATTGGGTTAAAATGACACAATTGATAATATTTTTAATATTTCAAAAATAATTTTAAAATGAATTAGACTTTAAAAAGAAAAAGGTTTTTAAAAAGTAGGAGTTACAGAAAGATAAATTGAGGCAAAATATATGAGGAAAACAAGATTATCCAAAACTAGAAAACAGGATTATCCAAAGTCTCCCTAGAAGAGACCCCAAGACCATTTGGTATACCTTAGGAAGACTTTAAGGTCACTTCCACTTATGAAGGTCTATCATTTATTTCAATGAACAAAAGGTGATTTGGGGGTATTCTTGGAGCTACCTTGAACTAGTTCATGAGGCTAAATATTAAATCTTCATTGTGAGCATTTACATCTCAGAAATTAGAAAATGCTACAAATCAATGCTTGATATATTGTTTTACTGATTGTCTAGGAATGATTAAGAAAATGCTAATAATGAAAATAAACTTCATATATGCAGTGTATGTGTGTTTGTGTGTACATAAATGATTGTTTAACATTTCTCAGCATACTCCTGGATTAAAAGGTTACTTTACACCAAATGAATTTATGAACAGTTATGAGGATCCAGTTTAATTACTTTCCACTTTTATTAATAGGAGGTCCAGAAAGAAGAAAAGGGATTAAATGTTAGTGAAAGTATTTAGTTGTATGTTAGGTGAAAAAAATTTCTTAAAAATAAAAATTTAATTTAAATTGAATTCTTGTTAGATCTAATATTTTGATATTTAGCTTAAAACTCAAAGAGATCCTAGGGAACAGGATTATAGTTTTCTGTTAGGTAGAATTTAAAGAGATCTGTCCATGTTAACCTTTGTTAAAATGCTTTTTTTACCAACAAACATCAAGCAATAGTTATTTAGATATCCTTGCATACCACTGTTTTAATTTTTTTTCCATTTCATAATAAAATGCTTAATGAAGTATCGGTTAACTTCTAAACAAAATAATATACACTGAGGCCCAATATCTCCCTCAGCACCTTAGGTTAATGTTCTATTATGAGTAATTACACAATAAATATCAAATGATTTGTTCATTATTCTCCTAAAGTCTTAATTCTGCTCTTCATGAACATAGAAATATGTCTGAGTTCTTGGATTAAGAAATCCTATCAAAGCAAAGGTCTCTAGTCTTAATCGCATATTTGATTCTAACAATTGTCCAAGTCATTTTAGGTATAGCTGCAAAAATTATCACCAGAAGACTTGATATCTTTGTATGTGTGTATGTGTATAAACAACTTCCAATAATTACTGTAATTTAATGGAAATCATATATATTAGAATTGAGGTAATAATTATATAAACATAAAAGGATATTATATGAGTCATGATAAATAAAAAACAAATATATTTTTGAGAAAAGCTTTGTGACTACTAATAGTAGTTAGAATTTATATTCCACATTATGGTTTGCAAGGTACTTAAAATATTTTATCATGTTATATCCTTATAGTTACATAAGTTTTCCTGTGAGATAGGTACAATTATTCTTTCCATGTTACAGATAATGACATAAGATTAAGAGAAACTGAGTGATTTCCCAGGGTCATACATCTAAGAAGTAGGATAGGTAGGTCTTTCCGATTCCAAGTCCAATACTCTTTCCACTATGGCAACTAGCTCCTGACTACCAAGAGAATTTTAACAAGGATTACTATTGTTGTTTTTTGTTTTTGGTCATTCTTTGTTCTCAAGGAGGTTCAATGATGACAGGAGGGTAATGTCTTGACTTGGAAGTGAGTTGGATTTGAGCAAGGCAAAGCTGTGAAAAGTCATCTCCTCCAGTCATCAAAGTCCAGTGATGAGATACAGGTCAGGATGATTAGCAATGACCCCAGATGCAATGCATGATCTTGGCCTTTTAAGAATAAGGTCTTTCTCAGGTCTCAGTTTGACTGAAGCAACAATAAATTTACTCATCTATATTTACAAAAGAATTAATTTGACAGCCAAAGACACTCTTACTTTGACATTTTAAGACAATTTCTTTTTCATTGTGCATTTCTACTTAATTGACTCAGATCACATATGGAAGAAAGAACACTGAGGCTTAAATCAGAGGAACTTAATTCCAATCTTACCTCAAGTGCTTAGTACCTGTGTAACTTTCAACAAGTCACATAACTTTTATGAATTTTTATTTACCTCCCTGTAAAATAAAGGGATTGGGAAAGAGAGTTTCTAGAGCTGCACCATGTTTCCATACCTTTTTAGCCTTCTCAGTTTTTAAAATAAATTCTATCTTACTCTTCTTTTCATATATCAAGTTTACAAGTATTCTGCTCAGATCATTTATCTGCTATTTCAAGTTCACACTGCGTGAGTATTAATTAACCATAATACAATTCAAGATGTCCTTCTGTTCATTTATTGTTTGCAATGCATACTTGCTATTTTGGGTTAAAATACAAATTTTTTTTGAGTTGATAAAGTAATAGATAACCATAAGGACTGAAAACAAAATCTGTCTATTTCAACTTGGAAAGCTGGTTGGCAGTAGATATGTTACAGTTCAGAAGAATAGGTGAGAATTTATGCCTATCCTAAATCTTACAAATAGAGAAATTTCTTGGTTTCTTCATATATGAAACAATTGTCTAGAGTTCACGAGATTCATATGAGCCTAAAAAAGCCATATAGCTAATAAAATTGGAAACTCATTGAGATACAAAGGGTGATGACCATGAAAATGGAAGCTCTGTGATTCAAACTGACAGGATACCATAAATTCACAGTGAAAGCTGAATGTATACTTTAGATAGCCCTCTCTGTACACTGAAAGAGATTCACAATCCTGCAGCAGCCAACCTCAGAAAATAGGATTATAGAAAAGCCTGTTCAAAAGAAGGAAGGGTATTACCTATGCTACCTTGAAATATTTCCATGAAAATAATTCTACAATTCTCCCCAATCACCAGAGTCGAATAAGTCTCTTTAAATGAAACATTGTTACATTCTAAGATAATTTATTTTTGGTTTTAGGTACATGTTTTATATATATAATATACATATATATGTGTATATATATATATATATATATATATATATACACACATACACACTCTAATACACAGAACTATGCATACACGTTGGGAAATGAAAATAAATAGACCTATATAGTTTATAAGAAAGGTAAAAATGCATCATTAAGAATATTTTATGGTAGTTTAATGCTTCTGTTCAGATTCCTTATTCCATTCAAACAGAGACAAAACAGTGACAATTTATCTAAAGTTCATATGGACTTCATGAGTTGAAGCAATTCATCATATAATAATCATTTCTCTTATAGGAAATGAGGGAAAAAAAGAGGTGATTGAGTGATTCTCTTGATTCCAATTGGTACTTACTAGGTATAACTTTGCACAAGGCACTCCATTGTCATGGGTCTCAGTTTCTTAATATGTAAAAATGTAGATTTTTAGAATAGGTGGTAATTTAGGACCCATATAGTTTTAGATTCTTGCTTCTGCTATAATAATTTCCTCACTTTTTTGAAAATCTGTTGTGATTCCGAGGTTTTAATGTTTATGCTTAAGTTTTCTTTATCTTTTAGTTTATATGTGGAAAGACCTCTTTGGGTGTCTGGCATCATTTATTAATCACTTTTAATGATAATGTTTGATTCTTGTGAAGGACATATTAGAATTCTAAAAGAATTCTGTTAACTAGGGGGTGGCTAGGTGTCACAATGGATAGAGCACAGGCCTTGGAATAAGGAGTCCCTGGGTTCAAATCCGACCTTAGACACTTAATAATTACCTAGCTGTGTGGCCTTGGGCAAGCCACTTAACCCCATTGCCTTGAAAAATCTAAAAAAAAGAAAGAAAAAGAATTCTGTTGACTAAAAGAATTAAAGAATTCTCATGAACCATAATGATATAGGAAGTTGAGACATGCTGGTATATATGGGTGTGTTTTTATCTGTTCTCTCCTTAATAAAACTCTTTAATCTTATTATACAATTTCACTCTAATTTGTAGCAAAGTGTCTAATGTAAAAATATATATTTCTAATGACAGCCTGCTTACTTTGTAGTTATGAATATAGTTAAGGATTTGAATAAAACCAATTAGCAATCCAGGGATACATTGAGTTAGAAACAGAGGTCTTAATTTATTAATGAAAACATATGCAGACTAATGGCTTAATGCTTTTTTCTCCTTTTCCCTCTCAGAGAAGAAAACATTTTACTTTCTAAAAGCACTTCTTGGGGAAAGCATTTTAATACAGTAGGGAATGAAATGAGACAAGTAACAAAACTTACTCATTTTTGCTAGTTCTTATTCTATTTTTATACAACACACGCATAAATAAAACAATGAAAAGTAGCCAATACAATATCTTAATTAATTTTAGAAAGTTTTATTAAACTATTTTAGAATTATTACATGAATTATCAGTTACAATGCTATATACAATTACAATCATATTGATTTAAATGGAGAGAAATGTCAATACTGTGTTCTATTCTGAATAGAGAGAATACAAAATTCAAGAAAACAGAGCTAACACATATTTAACCATTTTGCAACCAATAGCAATATCTTGTTATATTTACTTCCCCCAAAGAAATACAATTTAGATGTAAATTGATTCACTTTGAATTAATGTATTTCTCAAGAAAAAATTAACTTCTGAATTAATTTCAAAACTTCTGAAAGTTAACATGTAACAAGATAATAAATTATATAACACAATAGTTTTAATTTAATACTAAACTGGATTTGTTTGAGTATCCTTTTCAGTTATATAGATAGCAGCCCATGGACATTTTACTATCAGTTATTCTTCTCCATATCATCCATTAGATCCTGCATAAAGAATTCAGTGCATATGCAGGTTAGCTTCCTTCAAATCTTATAACATTCTTGAGATACTAGTACATGACAAATTCTCTTATTTCTTATCTCTTGTTCATGCAATGTGAAAGGTACCTCTCTTTTATTATTCATTTTCTGGATACCATTTTTATGGTATTACTATCTGTTATGTGGTTATATCTACTTATGCCCAAAAGGTTCTTCTGTGTGGCCCTTTGGATTAACACCCAAGTTTGTTAGTATTATGAATATTTGTAGCTGGAAAATGATCACGAGAGACAAGAAACAGATCACACGCAATAAAATTGTGAGTTCTTATTATCCTACCTGTTTGAAAGTCTAGTTTTTTTTAAATTACAAATTACAATTTTTAATTTCTAAATTTCTTTTCTTACCATTCTAAGGTCACAGTTCCATATATATGACCTAACATTTTGAGGTCATAAAGAATTTTGATGCAACAAACTGAATTATCATGTACAGTTCTGATTTAATATTCTATGTTAAAATAAACCACATCAGAGATGGAAAAAAAAGAGAGAGCACAAGCAGTGATATGACATGAAAATTACTTCAAAAATACAAGCGTTCTTTCACTGATGCTATATGACTGCAAATAATGAGACACCATAAACTACTGTGTTTTTTTTTAAAGAAATATGTTATTGACCTCAAGAAGCTTGTCTTCTTGATGTGTCATGAGAAGTTAACATAAACAAGGGAATGGTGATAAGGAAAGGAAGTCTGAGTCTTGGAAGTCATTGGAATTGTAATCTCATCCATAGGTCTATTGATTGGCTATCTCTTTACAAGAAGCAATGTTAGTAGTGTTGGGATTACTGTGTTCTTTAGCATGAAATTCAAGGAAGAAGTTGAGGACACAAATAGCAGAAATCAGAATACTTAGAGTTCACAAATCAGTAGGATTAAAAGTATTACCTGGTCTGCAGACTGATCTATACAATGAGATAAGTGAGTTTGCACTCATTCACTCACTCACTCATTCAAGTAAGACAACAGCTTCCAGGAGAAGAATTTAAATGTAAGGCTATAACTTTTCAAAAAGTTATTTTAATTGATTTGTGGGTATACATTTCAATGGTCTTGACAGTAAATCAACAAGCATTTATTTATCCATACTTATAAATCTTTATGAGACCTTCATTCAAACTTATCCATAACCCTTCCATAAGAGGTCAACCCAACTTGTTGGGACTTTCCCTTCGATTTTTTGGCATCAATGGGGTACACAGACTGTATATAAATTGTTTCTTAATTTAATCATTTGATCAGTGTTTTTATCATCTATACAGTCATTTAAAGAATAATATGATATTCCATTTTCTAATACCAGATAATTTAAGATTTCTATTTAGCCTCCTAGTTTAGGAATTTGATGCTTTTGAAAGAATTCATTTCTTTCATGTCTTTGATTTTTTAGCATGTATTTGTGCATACATAGGAGGTTCTAATAATTTAAAAAGTTCTTCTAAGTTTTTGTGATTTATATTTGTTCATTAGTTACCTTGATTTCATTCCCTATCTTATTTATAATAATCTTTGCTAAAAGTTTACCAATTTTTAAAATCTTTTCAAACAGCCAGTTCATTTCCATAGTCCTTTTGTTTTTTTCCGTTTATCAGTTTATTCTTTGAGTTTTCATATATATATATATATATATATATATATATATATATATCCTTTTTTGGCTTTATTTTAGATTTATTTCCTGATTTTCTGTGATGCATATTTAGTTTAATAATACTCTACTTTTCTCTTTTTCCTACTATTAGAATTTACTTAGTTGAATTTCAAATTTTATTAAGTAATTTCATTGTAATTTTCTCTCAAAAATTATAGATTGCTTTTATTATTTGCTTTTACCTATTCATTATTTATGATTCTATTGAGTTTCCATTTGGATGTGTCTTTTGTCTATGTTTTTAAATGAATTATTATTTTTATTGTGTTATGGTTTATACTAATAGTAATAGTTCTGATAATTTATATTTATTTTCAACATGTCTATTTTAATACATGGTCAATCTTTATAAAATTTCCATTTGATGTGGTGAAATAAATATATTATGCAGTAGTTACATTTATAAGACTTTAAAATTTTTATTTTCTCCAGAAATTTGTTTCATCTCATGTCCTATTTGTTTCTATTTCTATTAGATATGTTCCCAAATAATGAACAAAGGCCATTAAGATCTATTGTTTTTAATGTATCATTATGTTTTCTTATCATTCAGGCTTTTTTCCCCCCTTTATGGATTTAGGTTAATATTGATATTGATTTGCTGTCTCTATTTTCTTTTAGAATTAGGAATTTTCCTCATATACTTCTTTTAAACTAGTGAATTTTTATTTTTGGTTTGTCTTATAATATGATTTACAGAGATGGAGTGGCATGGTGAACAGGCAACCCCCGGCTCAGCCTCTCTTTCTGTTCTCCATCTTTGCCCTGGCAGAAGCAGGACCCTGGTGTTGGAGGCACCACAATGCATGTCTCCCAGATCAAAGTCCATGTTGCATCCCTAAAGGGCATCTCTCTAGAGGATTACATCCTACTTCTAGGTGGTTCCCTGCTGGAGGATGAAGTCTTCTTGGGGCAGTGTGGGGTGGAGCCTCTGTCCATTCTGGAAGTGATTTGTTGAATGCTAGGACTTAAAGTTCACGGCTCACTGGCCCGAGCTAGGAAAGTGAGGGGGTTAGATTCCTATAGTGGATAAGCAGGAGAAGGAAAAGAAGACTGGATGTGCTAAGAAGAGGATGCAATACAACCAATGCTTTGTCAATGTATTGACCTCCTTTGACAAGAAGAGTCCAAATACCAATTTGTAATGTCTGGTAGTTTCCATCTGTCCCCAATAAAACTGATATGACCATAAAAAAATAACATGACTGACAGTTTTTCTTTTTTGGATTCAAGTGATGCAAAGCAAATTTTATTTTACTGACTCATTCTTACTTTTTTTTTCTTTTTCTTTTAGGTGTGTTTATTGTAAGCAAGATATCCTGAGGATTTGCTTTCTTATCTAATCTTTTTCCATTTTATTGGATTTTAAAATTAATTTACATTTTGATTCATTACAATTTTATCTATGTTTTCTTTTATTAGTCCCTAAAAATTTTAAATATGAATTCCTCTTTCCTCCCTCAAGAAATATTGTTTTTCTCTTCAGTTATTTTTGATTAACCTATTTTAAGATGACTTTGTTCCCACTGGTACTTTTCCATTGACGCTCTGTTCTTTTCCTCCATTTTTTGCTAGTCATTTCTTAGATTTTCTTATTTATTTCACTTTTTTCTTTCTCATAGATATAATTATTCCCTCCTTTCTTTCTCACAATTAACCAACTTTCTTTCCAACAAAATATTTCTTGTTATTTTTTCTGCATGAAAAAAACACCTACACCTTCATCTCTCCATTAATTATCCTGATGCTAAATTTTTATTCATCAAATGATGGCCCTTAAACTTACTTATATTTTCTTTGTATTCATTGTAGAATTAATGTTTCTAGGATTTTTATTATGAGCTCTCATAAATAGTTTATAAGCTAATGTCTTGTAGATTGCCTCACCTTTCTTTTTATTATGTACTTCTTTAGTTGTGCTATTTTTTCAATACATTTTTACTTTTCACTAGAAATTTCTGAAGTAGATGTAAAAAGATTTTAGCATTCATTTTTTAAAATTGTGATATATATATATATGTATATATATATATATATATATATATGAAATCTCTTCCTCCTTACCAACCTTTTTTTCTCCTCTATTCAAGATGGTAAGTAATTTGATGTAAATTGTAATTGTGAAGACATGGAAAACCTTTCTGTATTATAAATGTTGCAAAAAAAAGACCAAAAATAAAAACAAAACAAAATAAGGAAGTAAAAAATAGATATGCTTCACCTTGCATTCAGACACCATCAATTCTTTCTCTGGAAAAAGATAACATTTTTCATCATAAGTTTTTCAGACTTCTCTTGTATCATTGTATTACTGAAAAATGTCTGTTATTCACAATTGATCATCTGTATCATAAAATATTATAGTTACTATGTAAAATATTCTTCTCATCCTGATCACTTTACTCTGTATTAGTTCATGTAAGTTTTCTGATGTTTTTCTGAATTCATCCTGCTTATCAATTCATTTTCCCCCCCTTATTTTTCCAACTACATGAAATAGTCATTTTGAACAATCATTTTTTTTTGTGATGTTAGATGGTATTTTTCATAACAAATCTTTTAGAATTGTCTTTGCTTATTCTTCTGATGAAATGAACAGTTCATCATAGTTGATCATCACCCAATATTGCTTTTAGTGGATACAACATCTTTGGATCTGGTTGCTCGCTCAACATAAGTTTATGCAAGTTTTTCCAGGACACTCGCCCCTTCTCTCATTATTTCTCATAAAACAATAGAGTTCCAATATATTCATAAATCACAATTTGTTCAGTCATTTCTCAACTGATGGACAGCCCCTCAATTTCCAACTCTTTACCACTAAAAAGAGCTATTATTACTTGTATTTTAATAAATTTGACTCAGTTCTCTATTTTAGAAACATACTCATTTAAAAATTATTTCCCAACTTACTGCCTTCCTTTTAATCTTGGTTTCATTGGTTTTATTTGTGCAAAAACCTTTCAATTTAATGTAATCAAAATTATCCAGTTGCATTTTTATAATGTTTTCTATCTTTCATTAACTCATAAACTCCTCCCCTTTTCATAGATCTGACAGGTAAACTATTCCTTGTTCTCCTAATTGGTTTATGACATCACCTTTTTTAAAAAAACTGAAATCCTGGTATAGGGTGTGAGATATTGGTCTAGGTCTAATTTCTGTCATACTATATTGCAGTTTTCCCAACAGTTTTTTTTATTAATAAAAAGTGAGGTTTTATTCTAGAAATTTTAATCTTTGGGTTTACCAAACAGCAGACTACTATAGTGATTTACTATTGTTTCTTTTACACCTAATCTGTTCCACTGATTCAGCACTCTTAGTATCACACAGCTTTGATAACTGATGATTTATAAATTTTAAATCTGGTATGGCTAGGCCACCTTCCTTTGCATTTTTTTCTTGATATTGTTTACTTTTTTGTTCCTCCATATAAATTTAGTGATAATTTTATTTTTGGTCAATAAAATATTTTTGGGGGTATTTTGAATGGCATTACACTGAATAAGTAATTTAATTTAGATAGAATTCTCATTTTTATTATATTAGCTTGACCTACCCATGAGCAATTGACATTTGCCCAGTTATTTAAATCTGATTTTATGGGTATGAGAAGTGATTTATAGTTGTTTTCATATAGTTTCTGAATTTTTCATGGCAGATAGACTCCCAAATATTATAAGTTATCTACATAACTAGAATTTCTCAATCTTTTGCTGCTGTATCTTGTAATATATATGAATAGAAATGCTGATGATTTCTGTGGGTTTATTTTGTATCTTGCAGCTTTGCTAAAGTTTCTAATTATTTCAAGTAGTTTTTAAGATGATTTTTCTAGAATTATTTAATTAATAATAATAATAATTGTTTGTCCTTCATTCTCGAAGTAGACCACAGCATCAGGGAGGTGATGCTATGACAAGCACATGAATTGGTTTTGTGTGAGTGAGTGCTGTGCTAAGTCATCTCTCTTTCTCCTCCAGTGTCATCTGGATACAGTTGTACAGTTACCAGCTATGAATCAGGACAACTGGAGATGGCTCTGGATTCGAGACAATCAGGGTTAAATAGGTCACACAGCTAGTTAGTGTTAAATGCCTGAGGTGGGATTTGTACTCCTATCCTCCTGATTCCAAGGCTAGTACTCTAGCCCCTGTGCCACCCAGCTGCCTATAATATCATATGGGAAAAAAGTAAAAGTTTTGTTTATTTGTTACCTACACTAATTCCCTAAATTTCTTTTTT
The DNA here is from genome assembly GCF_037893015.1 of Macrotis lagotis. NCBI lineage: Eukaryota > Metazoa > Chordata > Mammalia > Peramelemorphia > Peramelidae > Macrotis > Macrotis lagotis. The sequence continues at coordinate 122,114,427 of NC_133663.1, read as the reverse complement.
ATTTACTTATAGCTAAATCTAACATTTCGAATACAACTATGACTAACAGTGCTGATAATGGGCAACCTTGTTTCACTCCTGATTTTATTTGGAATGCTTCTTGCCTTTCCCCATTTCATACAATGTTCATTGATGATTTTAGATAGCTTCTGCTTATCATTTTAAGGAATACTCCTTTTATTCCTATGCTCTATAGTAATTTTTAATAGAAATAGATGCTGTATTTTGAAAGAAGCTTTTTTCAGTGTATATTGGAATAATCCTATCATTTCTATTAGTTTTGTTATTGCTATAGTCAATTATGTGTAGTTTTCATAATATTGAACCAATCCTACTTTCCTGCTACAAATCCTACTTGATCATAGTGTAGTTTCCTAGTGATAACTTGATATAACTGTTTTGCCAATATTTTATATAAATTTTTTACATCTATATTCATTAGAGAAATTGGTCTATAATTTTCTTTCTCTGTTTCAACTCTTCCCAGTTTAGGTATCAGCACTATTTTGGTGTCATAGATGAAATTTGTCAGAACTCCTTCACAACTCAAAAAGAATTGGAACTAAGTGTTCCTTGATTATTTGGTAGAATTGACTTGTGAATCCATCTGGCCTTGGAGATTTTTACTTTAGGAATTCATTGATGCTTTACTCAATTTCTTTTTCTGAGATGGGGTCATTTGAGTATTTAATTTCCTCTTCTTTTAACATGGACAGTTTATATTTTTGTAAATATTCATCCATTTCACTTAGGTTGTAAGATATTTTGGGCAAAATGCTGTGAATTATTAGTTTAATTTCTGCCTCACTCGTGGTTAATTTACCTTTTGTATTTTTGATATTGGTAATTTGTTTTCTTCTTTCTTTTTTAAAATCAAATTATCCAAAAGTTTACCTATTTATTTAATATTTTTCATAAAATTAGCATGTAGTTTTATTTATTAGTTCATTTTTATCTTTGATTTTCAAAATTCTCAATTTGGTATTTAATTGAAGATTTTTAATTTATTTTTTCTCTCAAAATCTTTTGATCTTTTCAATTTTTTTCATGTAAGCATTCAGAGATATAAAATTTCAACTAATAACTGCTTTGATTGTAACCCACAAATTTGCGTATGTTATCTGAACTGTCATTGTCTTTGATGAAACTGTTAATTATTTCTGTGATTTGTTGTTTGACCCACTTATTCTTTAAAATTAAGTTATTTAGCTTTCAGTTAATTTTAGGTTGATCTCTCCATGGCCCTGTCATACATAAGATTTTTATTGTATCATGCTCTGAAAAGATACATTCATTATTTCTTCCTTTCTGCATTTGATTATGAGATAGTTATGCCTTAATACATCATCAATTTTTGTGTGTGTGCCATGTACTAGAGAAACAAAGATATATTTCTTTCTATACTCAATTAATTTTCTCCAGAGGTCTATCATATCTAACTTTACTAGAATTCTACTCATCTCCTCAATTTCCTTGCTTATTTTATGTTTAGATTTATCTAATTCTGAGAGAGTGAAGTTGAGGTTCCCCACCAGTAGCTTTGTTGTCTATGTCCTGTCATTCATTTAGTTCATCCTCAAAGAATTTGAATATTAAACCACTTGGGGTATTGTAATTACTTGACTTTCTATGGTATCTTTTATGAGAATGCAATTTACTTCCTTATCTCTTTTAATTTGATCTATTTTTGCAATTGCTTTATCTGAAAGGTTGTTTTTTCTTTTTTTATTTTGTTTTGTTTTGTTGTTCTTCCTTGGAATGGGGATGACATTCCATAAATTGACTAATACAGTTGTCTTAGTTCTTTGATCTGCTGAGAGTAGCTGCTTCCATCAGTGTTGATCATCTCACAATGTTATTCTTTTCTTTTGATTTTCAGGATTTCTATTTTTATTTTTAAGGATTTTTATTTATACTTTTCTGTTTTTTTCAAAAACTGCATCACAATCCACTGATTTGTTCTCTCTCCCCCTCCCTCCCACCTCCCTCTCTCTCTTATTAATGCAAACATTTATGATTATAAATTTTGCCTTAAGTACTATTTTGGTTACTCCCCCCATAAATTTTGATGCTTTGTCTCATTTTTGTCATTATTTTTAGCAAACTTATTTATTGGTCCTATGATTTAATCTTTGACCTACTCATTCTTTAGGATTAGTTTGACAATTAATTTTGATTCTGTGCCTTCATTGCCCTTTATTGAGTATAATTTTTATTGAATTGTGATCTGGAAATGATACATTTAATATTTCTGCATTTGGTTTTGAGCTTTTGTGCTTCTTTTTATGTGAGATAATTGTCCCTATTCTTTATCTCCCTTCTCCTGTCTCCCAGCAAATTCATTTTTCTCACCCATATATATTATTTTTGATATCATCCCATTATAATCAATTCATATCCATCCTATTTGTCTATGTATACCTTCTAACAGCTGTAATAACATTAAAAAAGTTAAACTCTAAGTAGTCTCAAGAGTCATTTTCTCATATAAGAAAGTTAAGAGGTTAATTTTATTATTCTTTTTCCATATTATTCTTATTTCTTTTTTATGTTTAGCTTTTCATATCTCTCTTAGGTCTTATATTTGAAAATCACATTTTCTATTAAGCTCTTCTCTTTTCATCAGTAATGCTGGAATATTCCTATTTCAATAAATATCTACTTTTCAGTTGTGCTTTGTAAATTATTATTAGTTGTAACTCTAGCTCCTTTACCTTCAGCAATATTATATTCCATAACTATCAAGCCAAGCCTATAACATGGAAACTGAGTCTCCTAACTAAGTGATCCTAACTTTGACTCTATGATACTTGATTATTTCTTTCTGCTTGAAATTGCTTCTACTTCAACTGGGAACTCTAAAATTTGAACGTAACATTCTTGGGAATTTTCATTTTGGTATCTATTTTATGAGGTAATCAATAGATTCTTTTAATTTCTAGTTTACCCTTTGAATGCAGGATATTTTGTCATTTTTCCTTGATAATTGCTTGGAATAGATTCTCCTAGGCTCTGTTATTAAGTATAACTCTCAGATAGTCCAGTAATTTTTGTTATCTCCCCCTGAATTAAGTTCCAGCTCAGTAGCTTATCTAATGAGACATTTCACATTTTCTTCTTTTTTCTATTTTTTATGTTCTTGTATCTTGATATCTCATGAAATCATTAGCTTCCAATTGACAATTAAAACTATTTGGTGTGCTTTTGTACCAACTGGTCAATTCTACTTTTTGGTGACAACTATGTGATATAGTGGATATACTACCAAACCTTAAGTCAGAAGGCTCATCTTCCTGTGTTCAAAATAGCCTCAGGTAATTGTGTGATCCTGGACAAGTCATTTTACCTGGTTTGCCTCAGTTCCTCATTTAAAAAATGAGCTGGAGGAGGAAATGGCAAACTAATCCAGAATCTTTGCCAAGAAAGTCCCTAATGGATTGTGAAGAACTTGATATAACTGAAAAAACTAAACAACAACAAATTCTACTTTTGAAGAAGTTTGTTCTTTAGTTTTTTTTTTCTTTACTTTACAATTTATTTATTTTCCCACTTGACCAATTTTGATTTTTAGGGAGTTCTCTTCAGTGGGTTTTGTGCTTTTTTTTTATTAGTTGACCAATTCTGTTTTTCATTTTTATTAGAGAATTTTTTATTGTAAGGTCTTGCTGAGTTGATAACAATTTAAAATAAGCTTGGTAAAACTGAGTTATGTTGCAATGAAGTTTTGTAAAAGGAAGAGTAGAGGCTAATCTAAACTAGGAGATCATATATTCAGTCAGGGTGAATTTAAAAATATGCATTTCATTCCACATATGTTCATTTTAGCTCCTAAATGAAATACAAATGTATAAAAGTATTCTTTTCAGTAGAGTTGAGAGCACTCAAGAGTGATCGTTTATCAATTTTAATCTTAATTTTCTAGGAAAATAAGCAAGTATATACTGTCATGTATAATAACTGTGGGCCATGTCAACCTAGGATGGGAACATGATGAATGTCACCCTACTAACAAATATTCATAAAATGTCAAACTCAAGGAACATGAAAATGTCATGGTTACCAAAGAAGCATCTATCTAGAAATTGGACTTAGTAAAGTAGCATTTTGCATAATATGAAGAACATAAAAAAGCACACAAATATGGTCGCATATGCATGTTGTCCACATGTCTTGGGTAAGAGATTGAAAATACTGATTTCTAAAAATCTTAATTAAAAATGGACTGTATTTTATCACTAGAAGTTGATTTAAAATACTGAAAACAAGAACATTTAGAATTCTACTTAAATACCATGAATTGTGACTGAAATTTGTGTCCTGCTTTTTGAAGCAGGACAGTTGAAGTATGTTGGTTATTTTATAAATGGAAGCTATATTTAAATTGAGAACAACTAGGCGTATGGGAAATAGCGTAAGTGTGCCCCAATTACTTATGTAGATTTTACTGCTTTAGGGGCATTACTTGGTGTGGCATTTTACTGGTTAATTCCAAGACATAATTCTTTGGGTCTCGAACATGGCCAGTATTGACTCAGAGATCCTCTTGCCTCTCTTCCAAGGTCCTAGCTGGGTGTCCATCCCATTCTCTGAAAGCAATTGGCTTCCAATGTTGTTCTTAGGGTTTTGTTGGGCATTTTCTCCTACAAATCCTCATAGAGAACTTGAATGTGAAAGCTAAGCATATGTATTACATGGCATATTCTGTAATAGGAACATGAAGGTATTTTGCAGCAGATCCAGGCAAGTGTTCAGCTTTTCTTTTCCATTTGATATTGCCCATGTATAAGAATCCTAAATGCATGCCTATTTGTTCACTTTTGCAGTTTTCACAGAAAAGTTTTTCTTGCATTCTTGTTCTGATTGGTTATCTCTAAGGAGATGAAGCTGGCCAAGCTTTACCTGGCCCCTGGGTTAAACCAATGATCATCATGATGGGAATTAGGGTAAAAGTGAACCTTTTTCTTATTACTTTCTGGGCCAGATGTAGCAGCCACTGTTGTAGAATTTGCTCTAGAATTTTTGATTTTCTTTGAGGTCATTCTGTGTAGATGATTGAGTCTAGCCTAGAAACCTCTTCTGCCTAAAGGTGATATAAGAGGAAAAGTGCCACTTAAGATACTTTGAAAGATAGCACATGTTAATTCTTTTCCTAGTTCAATGTTCTCTTCTGTCTGTCACCAGGAAATGATTTCTGGGATGCTACAAGTCCCACCTCATTCCTTTTCATAGAACCAGTCACTCTGCTCATCATCACCTTCTCTCATCATTGATAAACAAATAAGCATCAGTGCTACTTAGCCTTCTGTAATCACTCTCATTCATGAATTTATCTGAGTCTTTTTGTTCTAGATATTTCATTTTGTTCATAAAAACTTGGACCAATTTTTCACTTTTCCAAGCCAATCCATCATCTTGGAGTTTCAGTCCTTGTCAAGTGATTTCTTTATTTTCTTTCTTTAAACTTTGTTTTTACTGAACTCCTGTTGTTGATAAAATCTACAGTCATTGTCAGTTTCTTTATCTCTATTTTCTTGCTGTTGGATCACTGAAAGTGGGTTAGAGATGTCAGATGGTAGATTTTTGCCATGCACTTCACCTTTCTTCTTCAATGGATAATTCTGTTGGCTAAAGTATCTATAGAAAGATCTGACTTGTGTCATAAAGGTTATTTCCCTCTTACATTACTTAGGATGGATGATGGTCTGTGCTTTGCTATCATGTGATCAGTTTTCAAAGTCACTATGATCTTTATTCAAGAACTTTATACGCATTAATAGTGCCATGCTATTCTCCAAACATAATAGTGTATGTTCCCTTCCTTTTATTCAGTCCTTGGCCCACGCAATTGTCTATTTGCAACATCTGTTCAACTTACATGCAATGATGAACCAAGTCTATGGGCCACTATCCAACTGCATTTCACGCTCTCTAGACAATAGGTGGTATTTATCTCTTTTTTTTTGTCCCTATGTGGATAATTAGGCTGAACTCTTTTGAGTGATTATGAATCACATTTAGAAAGCTAGTAATGTTCTGAGGAGAGATGTAATCAGCCTAATGTTAGCCACAAATAAGAACATCTGGAATCTCTCTTCAGTTTGATCTCTAAGCTGTATCGCCTAATGATGGTAAACTCCTTTAGCTAGCCTAAGCCTCTCATTTGTATGTCTCATTTAATATTGGTAATCAAAAGTTCATTTGACACTCATGTCTGTTATTATATCTACAAAGGAAACTTGATCATTTTAAGGCATGCCTGTCAGCTTTTTGGAGGTGTATCTTTAAGGAAGGTGGCATTATGCTGAGTCAAATGATATTTTAAAGAGAAAAAGCAACTAGCAAAGTGTGATAATTTTAATTTCCAACAACCTGCAAATATTATTTAATGTAGTTTATATACTTTGGGTTTATTTGCACCAAACAATTTGACCCTATATCAAATCATGTCATAAATTTAGGTGACTGATGTGGTGGTGGCAGATCATGCCTACATGTTTTTCAAATTAACTCAATTTTAACCTCTCATATATTCCATATTAAATAAGCAGTGTGTTATATTTAACTGATATTAATCAGTTGGAACATGTTTACAATACTAATAGTTTTACTTCTGTTGATTTTGGCTTTTTTTCCTTTTAAAAAAGGAGGTATACTGATGCTAGCATTATATACAACATATCTGATAACTATGGATTTTGTTTTGTTTCTCCAGCTTTACTTTGGGGTCTGGGTGGCAGTTGCATAAACTCTGAATAGGGCAGGTAAGTGGTGCAGCAGATAGAGCACCAGTCTTGGAGTCAGGAGGACTTGAGTTCAAATTCTATCTCAGATACTTAATAATGACCTAAATGTGTGACCTTGGGTAACTTACTTAACCCCATTGCCTTGCAAAAACAAATTTAAAAAAAACCCTGTATAATATACCTTTTTAATCATTAAATAAGCCATATGACAAAAAAAGAACTTTAGTTTTGGTGATGTCCAAAATAAATTGCATTTCTTAAACAAGGGTTCTAAACATAGGCAAATACATATATACATATATGTATGTTTCTAGATTTAAATATGTTTTCTTTGAAATTCTTTGAAATTTGTTTCATGAGTTTTAAAACTTCATTCTGAGAAATATACTATAGGCTTTACCACAATATCAAAGGGATTTAATGCAAAGAAAGGAAGGTTAATAAGCCATGTTTTAAAGCTTTCAGTTTTAAGACATAACAGTACTAAATATTGCTGCATACTTTTTATCCATCTGTCCCAAATTCAGTAATATCACTTATATATTTATAAACTTGCTGATTTTCATGCAATGAGAATGAGACAAGTAATATGACTGAAGTTCATTAGAGTAGAAATCAAAATTATTGCCACATTACCTCCAGAAACTAAAATTGACAAACCTCAGAAATTTAATGGAATTAATTTATCTGTATTTTTCACATATTAACTGTAATTATTGCTATAGAAATCTGAATTTGGAATCAGGAATATCTATATTTGAATTCTTCCATAGATAATTACTATCTGTATAGCCCTGGAAATGTCTCAACTTCTTTCAACCATAGTTTTCTTATCTGAAAAGTGGGGTTAATAATGACATTCATATTAAAAATTGTTGCGAAGAAATGAAGAACATATGTAAAGGACACTGCAAACCTTGAAGTCTATATAAGTGCTAGATATTAAGAGTCATTTTATGGCAGAAGGGAAGCCATCTAGTGGTTTTGAAAAGATGAAGAGATAAGTGGTGTTTGTTAGTGACTTTTTGCTAACATGTTTCAAGCATATTATATTGCAATCTGTCATAGTAATTAAAGGCACGTGTATACCAGAATATATATCCAAAATATGACAGTATCCAAGACTTATCAAACCTGTTAACCACTATCCATTTAATATTTTAATAATTATGTAGACATAAAAGTACTGCTCTAAGATTACCAGAGAGCATTATTACAGTTTATAGAATCATGGAGAACAAACTATACACCTTAGAGAATGCAGGTGATATTTTCTTTAATGCTACATATTGAAGGCAAGTAATTAATCAAACTTTTTTCTGAATACCTAGATTAAATTCTTGGACACTGGTCTTAGTATTAATAGAGTAATCACTCATAAGATGAAATGGAAAGATGAATTCAATAGTGTTTAAATTTTATCCAATACTTTTATCAATGAACATGAAGAAGGGCTTCTGATGGTAATGGGAATTACTCTGATATATACAAGGCCAGGGAACCCCTGGTCTGTGGAACAAATTAATGTGGTGATGCCAAGTCAACCATAAGCCGGATTCAAAATTCATTAAATACAGGAGTTTTTTGGTGTGAATTAGTTAAATTCTTGAGCAAATATAGTCGTTTAATGATGTTATAAACACTCCAACGGTCTTTGGCAGATAAAAGGCTCCCTATCTCTGATATACACATACATGAATATATATATATATGTATATGTATATATATATATATATATTTCTATATTTCTATATTTCTATATGTATAATTTATATGGGTGTATATTCATGTGTTTTATACATGATTGTATATATGCATATATGCGAATATCTTTAAAGAAACTGCACATACTTTAGGGATCACATAATCTTAAATGTAGTCTTCTATACTTTAATTTCTACTAGAGGAAAGAAACAATTTTTTTCTTTTTTATAAAGCCCACTTTCTAAGCTAAGAAACTTTCAAATAATGCAATATATTCAAAAGTAAACATTACATATAAAATGTCCCTCAGATTCAAATACCAAGGCTATATTCAGTTATTTCTTTTGAGTTTTTCAAGTACAGTTATACTATCTAGAGTTTTTCATCTCTATTAGTATTCCCTAATTGTCACCACACTATGCCTTCATCATTGCTATGTGGCTAGAGGTGGTTGGTTCTTGTCCTTAGCTATCAAAGAAGACCAAAATGACAAAAAAACCTCAAAGTGGCAAGCAGTGTGTAGGCATTCAATACAACTAAGTTTTATTATTGCAGAAATACTCTGGACATCACTGTACCATCAAATATAGAAAATTAAAAAGTAGAAAACATCAGGAAAACTTCCACACATATACATCAAGAAAAGCTTTTTGAGATCTTGAGAAGAGATTTCTATAATATAAAGTTCATTTAATTTATATATATACATATAAATTATACATGTATATACATATATATTATATGTGTAAATACATATACATTTACATATAAATTTGTATATATATGTATGTATATATACATATATGTATGTATGTATATACATATATATACATATATATATATATATATATATATATATATATATATATACTTGGACTTGTGAGTTCATGGATTATCATATGAAAAAATAATAAGTGAGATAAATTGCTGCCTAGGGTTACCCAGTATATTATCAGTCAGACTTGTACCCTGGTCTTCCTAATATCTGAGGACAACTCCATTGCACTATGTTCCTATCTCTCTGTCATCCACCTTCAGATTCCTTGCTATCTACTCTAGAGACCATACTGTGAAGGTGGTAACTCTTTTATCTCCAGATTGTCTGCCTTGAGACTAAACTGAACTGAATGGTTAGTGACACACTTGGGGCCCCATCAGAATCTAGTTCACTTCCTACATTCCAGCCATCTCCTAATAGTCTCAATAAATAGCCTTTCAATGAAACCCTTCATCTTCTAGCTATGGAACCATCATCATCAACTCACTTTTTTATTTTTAACTTTCTAGACTGTAATGTTCATTTCTGTGCACCATTCTGTTGTGTGTTGTCTCCCCCGCCCCCAGACCATGAGTCTCCTGAGGGTTTAGCATAGGTACATAGTGAATGTCTATTAAATAATTTTTCATATATTTATTTAAGTTTAATTGCATTGATGGTTTGCAATTCTTTGGAATTTGACATTTATAAGAATTGTTACATAGATCTAGTATTGTCTTTGGGTAACATGGATTTACATATTTGACTCATATATATTTTATAATCTACAACCAATTATAATGTTTAGTTCCCCCATCTGTAAACTTCACAGAACTTTATTCAATGTCATAATCTGTTGAAATACTTATGTAAAACAATCAGATGAATTATTCAATTCACTTATAATAAAAAAAAATTCAATTGCCTTAGATTTTTTCAGTGTAAATTTGTCGTGCCCCATATCATCTGAAACCCCCAATAAGCAATCTCTTTGAAAACTATGAGAATTGACTTATAAAAATATAGAATTCTAGAATAAAAATGATATTGGGGGCAGCTAGGTGGCTTAGTGGATAAAGCACCAGCCCTGGAGTCAGGAATACCTGGGTTCAAATCTGGTCTCAGACACTTAATAATTACCTAGCTGTGTGGCCTTGGGCAAGCCACTTAACCCTATCTGCCTTGCAAAAACCTAAGAAAAATGGCATTGGGGACCTTCTAGGTCAAGAATATCTTCAGCAATATACAAGTATGTATAAACATTAACGAAGGTATGGGAAACCTTTTAATTCAAGGGTCAATTGGATATTTATAACCTCATTTATGGGCTATATGTAATCAAACATTTGCTTAATTCATCCCTAAAAATCTCCAGGATTTATTGAACTTTGAGTACCTTCAGTGGTTGCCTTAGCAATGCCAGACCAATGCAACCTGAAGGCCAGAGTTTTTCCACCTTTGCTTTAGTATAATGTGTTTACCTAATCATAGAATATTTTTAGGAAAAATGGGACTATTTGATGTTATACTTTCTTATAATACCAGAAATGAGCTTAATATTCCTAGTGTGTGCAAATGATTAGTATAACTTTACTAGGCAGAATGGGTATAGGAAATACAGTAATACAATGTTCAAAGACAATCTTAAAAGACTTGCTATGGAAAATACCATCCATAGCCACAGCAGGAACTGTGGAGCTTAAATGAAGATCAAAGCTTGTTATCTTTAATTTTTGAAAGTTATCATACATTGTATCATTTTTCTCTCTAATATTTTCTTTATTATATTTGGATCTGATTCTTCTCTCACAAGTTCAATATGATCTATATTTAGCATGATTATAAATGTACATCATATATCAGATTATTTTCTGTCAGGGGGAGGGAAAAGGGAAGGAAGGGAAGAAGAAAAATATCAAACTCAAAACCTTGCAAATGAGGAAATTGCTTAGTAAAACTACATTATAAGAACTAACTTAATTATAATATCATAGATTTAGATCTGGAAGGGACATCTGAAATAGTCAATTGAAAACTAGAAGAGGAAACTGTAAGCCCTAAAATATGCTATGTTAAAAATCATTCACTTATTTATTTTTTTAATTTTATATTATTACAGTAATTTTGAGCATAAAAAGAACCCCCACCCCACCCCCAGAAAGATGAGAAACTTCAAAAATAGTGAGAGAGAGAGAGAGAGAGAGAGAGAGAGAGAGAGAGAGAGAGAAAGTATACTTCAGTCTGTGTTCAGATTCCAATGGCCAATGGCTCTGTTTCTGGAATGAGTTATCCTATTTACCTTAGGACCACCAGAGAAGTTGCTTCATTTTTTCCCACTGCTGCTATTACTAGATATATTTCTTCTACTCTATTCCTCTGCATTCTCATTTAGTCTATTCTCTCCCTCCTTTTACCCTGTCCTTGCTCAGAAGTATGCTGTATCTGAGTACCCTCTCTCATGATCTACCCTCTCTTTTATCATCTACTCCCCCCACCCCTTCCCTCACCCCGTTCCTCTTATCCCATCACTTTCCTCTCATTTTTCTGTAGGGTAAGATAGATTTCTATACCCTATTAAGTGTGTATGTTATTTCCTCTCTGAGCCATTTCTTAGGAGAATAAAGGCTTACTCATCCCCCCCCCCCCTCACCTTCTTCCATTCTATTTCATTGCATAAGCTTTAACTTGATGCTTAGGTGAAATATCTTAGCCCCGTTTTTCTCTCCTTTCTCTTCCTCCCAGTATTTTCCATTATCACACATTGACTCCCTCTTTTTACTATATAATACCATTATATTCAGTTCCTTCCTGCGCATTGTCTATATATGCTCCTTCTAACTGCTCTTATGAATGAGAAAGTTCATATGAGTTATCAGTATTTTCTTCCCATGCAGGTATACAACAGTTCAACATAATTAAGTTCCTCATAATTAATCCTTCTCATCCACCCCCTCTATGATTCACCTGAGTTTCTGTTCAGCTGTGGTTCAATAGGAAAGTTTATAGACCCCTATTTCATTGAAAGTCCATCTTTTCCCCTGAAAGAGTATGTTCAGTTTTTCTGGGTAGTTGATTCTTGGTTGTAAACCAAGAACTTTTGCTTTCCAGAATATCATATTCAAGCCCCAGGAGCCCTTAATATAGAAGCTTCAAATCCTATATAATCCTGACTATGTAGCCATGGTAGTGGATTTGCTTGTTTCTGGCAGATTCTAGTATTTTCTCATTGACTTGGGAGCTGTGGAGTTTGGCTATAACATTCCTGGAAGTTTATTTTTTGGGATCTCTTTCAGAAGGTGATTGGTGAATTCTCTCATTTTCTATTTTACCCTTTCCTTCTAAGATCTCAGGGAATTTTGCTGTATTATTTGTTGAAAAATGAAATCTAGGCTCTTTTCCTGGTCATGATTTTCAGGTAGTCCAATAATTTTTAAATTATCTCTTCTGGATCTGTTTTTGGGGTCAGTTGTTTTTCCAATGAGATATTTCACATTTTCTTCTAATTTTTTATATCGTTTTATTTCTTCCTGATTTCTTACAAAGTCATCAGTTTCCTTTCATTCCATTCTACATTTGAAGGAGTTATTTTCTTCATAGAGCTTTTTTTTTCTCCTTTTCCAGCTGACCAATTGTCCTTTTTAAGGCATTCTTGTCACTTGCTTTTTGTGTTGCTTTTTCAATTTGGCCTAAACTTTTTTTTTGTTTAAGTTTTTGCAAGGCAATGGGGTTAAGTGGCTTGCCCAAGGCCACATAGCTAGGTAATTATGAAATATCTGAAGCCGAATTTGAAGTCAGGTCCTCCTGACTCCAGGGCCAGTGCTCTAGCCATTGCGCTGCCCTAAACTGGTTTTTAACATATTCTTTTCTTCAGTTTTTTTTTAATTTCTTTTACCAAGCTGCTGACTTGGTTTTTGTGATTTATCTGCATCACTCTCATTTCTTCTCCCAATTTTTCCTCTACTTCCTTTAGCTTTTCGATGATTTTTTTTGAGCTCATTTTGAGCCTATTTTCTATTTCTCTTGGAGGTTTTGGATACAGAAGCTTCAATTTTGTCATCTGAGTATGTATTTTGATCCTCTGTAGAACCAAAGTAATTTTCTATGGTCTGATTCTTCTTCTTTTCTGTTGTTTGCCAAGAGGTCTGGAAAATGTGCCCTCTTCCAGGGACCCAGGCTTCTGGCCTGCCTGCAAGTGCTGTGGCTGTATTGTAGCTGCTATTCTTTCCAATCTCTGATCCTGGTGAAACAGACCTTTCCTGCAAAACTTCTAAGTTGTCTTGGATTGGGAAATTGTATCACTCAGACTTTCTGTGGGTTCTAACCCTCTAAATTTTGGCTAGAGTCATAACTTGACGGCTTAAAGTCCTAACAGTATTCCTTAAGGGGAACAAGTTTTTGGGAATTCATGCCTTCATGCCACCATCTTGATTCCTCCCCTAAAATCATTTTTTAAAGTTATTTTATTCTTTGATCAAAACCAAATGCTTAAAATGACTTGTAAAGATCACATAATAAATTTCACAGTCAGAATTCAAATACAGTATTGTGATTTCCTGTAGTCATTTTCCACCACTGTACCATAAAACAGTCACATCAAAATGATAAAAATTATTTTTAAAAAGTCTATTATTTCAAAAGAAGAAAAAAACTATTTTAGCATTTATTCCAGTCAAAAATTCTAAAAAGCAAAACCATATATTTAAAGTCAAAAGCTCACATTGTGAGCAATGAAAAAACACTAAAACTTTCCTAGTGAAAAATGGTAAAACAAAGAAGTTGCACTTCACCTCTTTTGTTTGATATGGTTCTTGAAAGTTTTGATAAAGCAATGAGATAGGACACAATTTAAGGTTTAAATATTAATCGAAATGAAGACCTCTTCCCTTATTTGAGATAGCATGATAGTTTATATGTATAAAAGCACAGAGAATCAGTAAGGAAAGTGATCTATGAATAACTCAAGTTAAAAAGCAGGATCCAAAACAAATCCACTAAAATAAAGAGTATTTTTTTTATAATGCAAACAAAAAACAGTAAGGACAGTGTTAAAACTGACTTTGGAATTAAAGGATCTTGGTTCAAAAACTCCCTCTAGTGCTTAGTGTGTGATCTCATACAGGCGACTAACTTTCTTGAGTCTTAGTTTATCTCATCTGGAAAATGAAGGGTCTATGTTAAGTAACCAAGATTTCTTTTGGCTGAAAATAGATGATCTTGTGTAAAAAGAAGAAAAATTCCATTCTAAATAATACAAATATATAAAATATCCATTTTTCAAGGTTTAAATAAACTATAAAACACTTTGAAGAAATAAAGGGAGAACATGATCAAGATTATGTATTCACTGTTCAAAGTTAGATTGTAACAATATAATAACACATTTTTAAATTAAAGCTTTTACCAAGGTAAAATTTTGTAAAAGTAAGAAAATCAAAAGCAAAAATATTTTGAGAGAACATAATGTCCTTAAATATTAAGGAAAATAATTGAGAGGGTAATGCTATTATTATTAGATCTCAAATTATACCTTAAAGTAATAATTTTCAAAATATTTTGTATTGGTGAAAAAACATATTACAAATATATTAAAATACAAGAGATAATGAATAGAAAACAGATGCCAAGTGTTAAAACTAAAAAGACATTATTTAGGGAAAGCTATGTGATATGATAAGAATTGCTGGGGTAACCATTCAGAAATAATTTTTTGCAAAAATTAGATTTAGATCAATATCTTAAAGCATATACCACAATTAAACTGAAATCAGACCTTCAGTCTAAATAAAAACTGACATAAAATAGAATTCTCAACCAAAATTAATTATAGATTTCATTTTAAAACCAAAATAGGCAACTTAACTGTAAAAAATGTAAAAAAACCTCTAATGAGTACATTGGGGTACAAATACAATAAACCAAGAGGAAAGAATAAGTATTTGCATCAAATTTTATTATTAATGTATGCCATAAAAACAGGGAAAAAAGATTATGAAAAATATTTTAGCTATAGCTGTTTAGAAACTATAATCCAGTTCTTTTTTTAGTCAAAAACCATTTTCATTGATTTTTTGTTTTTTCCAAATGCATATTTTTAAAGTTTTTCAACATGCATTCATATGCATATGTAGATTTTTAAGTTACATAATTTCCTTCCACCCTCCCTTCCTACCTACCTACTCAGTGGAGAACAATCAGGTGAATATTGTATATACACATTTGTATTAATCGTATTTACAGATTACTCATCTTCAGTATGAGGAATTAGGATTAAGGGAAAGAAATACATAAGAGAAATTTTTTAAAAAGTAAGTGTAGTGTTCATCAGATTCTAAAGAGGTTCTTTGTTTTGTTTTGTTTTATTTTTCTTCCTCTGGATGGAGATAACATTGTCTATAGCTGATCTAATAGGGTTGTCCTAGCTCTCTGAACTGCTGAGAAGAGCTGCATCCATCAACTCACAGTGTTTTTGCTAATGTGGAGAATTTTCTATTGGTTCTGCTCCCCTTTGCTCAGTATCAGATCTTTTAATTCATTCCATACTTCTCTATAGTCCAGTCATTTATGGTTTCTTAAAGAACAATAGTATTCCTTAATATTCATTTGTCATAACTTGTTTAACCATTTCCCAGTTTATGGCATACCCCATTTTCCATTTTGCCACTACAAAAAGAGCTGCTATGAATATTTTGGAATGGGGGCGGGGGAGTTTCTCATTTTTTAATGATTTCTTCTGGATATAGGCCTAGTATTAGAAATGCTGTGTCAAAGGAAATGAACAATATTGCTCTCCAGAATGGTTGGATAAGTTTCCAACTCCAACAGCAATGCATTAAAGTTCAAATCCTCCCACAACCTCTCCAACATTGTTCATTTTGCCTTTTTTTTCTCATTTTAGCCAATCTGGTATGTGTGAGGTGATACCTCATAGTTGTTTTAATTTACATTTTTCTACTTAGTAATGATCTGAAACATTTTTCATATGATTATGTACAGTTTTAATTTCTTCATTTGAACACTGTCCATTCATGTCTCTTGACCATTTATCAACTGAAGAATGACTTGTAATCTTATAAATTTTATGCTGTTCTCTATATATTTTATAAATGAGACTTTTATCAGAGCTCCTATTTGGGAAGATTGTTCCCCAGCTTTCTACTTTCCTTCTAGTTTTTGCAGCATTTATTTTCTTAGTGCAAAACCTTTTTAATTTAATATAGTTTAAATCGTTCATTTTACAATTTATAATGCACTCTCTTTCTTGATCATAAATTTCCCCCCTTTCCATAGATCTGATAGATAATTTCTTGGTCAATTAATTTATCATTTTTCTCTTTATGTCTAAATCATATTTAGATTTTATTTTGTGTGAGATGTAGGTCTATGCCTAGTTTTTGCCATAGATTTCCAGTTTTCCCAACAATTTTTGTCAAAGAATGAGCTCTTATGCCAAAAGCTAATGTCTTTTTGTTTGTCAAATAGTAGATTGCTGTAGTGATTTACTGTGGTTTCTTTTGTACATATCCTAATCCACTAATCCATTACTCTTTTTCTTAACCAATACCACGCAGTTTTGATGTATACTATTTTATAGTATAGTTTTAGAAGTGGTAGAGCTAGGCCACCTTCCTTTATATTGTTTTTTTCATCACTTACCTTGATATTTTTGGCCTTTTGTTGCTCCAGATAAATTTTGTTACTATTTTTACTAGCTTTGATATAGTAGCTACTTGGTAGTTTGATTGGTATGACACTGAATTAGCAATTTAATTTGGGTAAAATTGTCATTTTTATTATATTAGCTCAGCCTAAACATGAGCAATTGACATTTTTCCACTTATTTAGATCTGACTTTTTTGGGTAAGAAGTGCTTTATAATTGTTTTTATACAGTTTCTGGGTTTGCCTTGGCAGTCTGTCTACAGTTACTTTAAATGGAATTTGTCTTTCTATCTCTTACTCTTGGATTTTGTTGTTTATAGTCCAATTCTTATTCTTATATATGAAAAAACTGAAACAGAGAGTGATTTAGTGACCTTGATCTTTTCTAAACTAAGATCCTTCCCATGTCTCAATATGTCTGAGGTCACAGCCATTCAATGACTAAAAACCTAGTAAGAATTGTGACAAAAGATGAACCAATTTTCCATCACAAAGCTATCTATCTATCTGGGAGAGGAAGACCCTCAGGAGCCAGAAAAAAAAAATTGCTATGTCAGCTCTTTCTAAGCCATGATAATCTTCCTTGAAATAGCAAAATAGCAGTAGAGGAATATCAGGATAGAATGTTGCATATATCCTCAAAAGTGGATCTTATATTGTGCCTCCCCACACACACACACTCACACCCCAACACAGAGGAGTAAAATCAAGGATTCTAATTAGAAGAATAAGGCTCCAGTCCTGAGTCTTCTTATTAGCTAAATAAACTTAGGGAAGTCAGTTAGCATTTCTGAGCCTCATTCTCTCCCTTTATAAGCAATGTGGATAATTGTATCTGCCAAAGAACCACAGGCAGTTGTTTTGAAAATGATATTTAATGGAATCTCATTTGTATAAATGATGACTCAACTAAAGTAGCTTTCAAACCATCTGTTAAAATTGTTAGAATATTTTTATAAATTATCCAGAAAGTTTCCTAGTGCCTAGAAGCTTTCTTTGGTTCTTTTAAAATGAAGATCAGATTCCTATAAATGCACAAAAAATTGCAAACTATAGTTCCACTTATGTTAAAATGTTAAGTCTTTCCATTACAGGCATACTACAACGACTTGTTGATTTATTGCTACACATAATGAATAATCCACCTGGCTTGCTGGTACTCTTTTACACTATTTTTCTCCATTTCTCAGAGACTTCTTTTGCTGTTCTTTGGTGAAAAACTGTCCAATAATAAACTCATTTGACACAGATTCTTTGTAGAACCTGGATTCACAAAGCATTTCTAAAAACATAAACAAAGATATACCAAATAAATATGTTACAGCACCTTTCAGAGAAGGAATTTTATAGCCGTTGAAACAAATTTATCACCCTTTCTTTATCTAGAGAATTGATATGGACAGCTTAAATCTAGTCTGAGAAGGAGTATAAGGATAGGAACTATTATAATTATTAGGTGAGTATTATTTATTGTATTTGAAATGTCTCAAAAAAGCCTCCAAGTAAGAGCATATTGACTTAATTTAGTATAGTTTATATTTTGAAAACACAATATTAACCTTATCAACCTGCAAAGAATTTGAATACACCCTTCATTAGAAACCTTTTTTCCCAGCTTATTTCACTAAATGATCTCATTACCAAAAGTTGTTCCACTCACTAATTTATATGTCCTCTTTCAAGAAAGAGTCTCTTTTTTCTGCTCCTTCATAAACAAAGTCCTAGGTAGATGACCGAATGTCATCTATTTCACTATGATTTCTATTCCCTTACTTCCTAACCTGTTCAGGCTCATCCCTGGAGAAGAAAAGACTGGAAATGATTTCTCCAATTTATTATTGCATTTGTCTGGGGGCGATTGTCTGATTGAAATGACATTAAATCCTCTGGGATGCCAAGACAATGGACTTCATGAGTATGCAGCCTACATGGATCAGATCAAGTTTTTGACTCCATTACTCTGGCTGTCATGATAAACTCATTGAAATGAGAAAAGAAAAGTTTTCATTTTTAAACTCCTTGATGTATTTCTGTAACTCTGCCAAATTGTTTCCTAATATATATATATATATATATATATATATATATATATATATATAAAATTTAGAATGCATATGCAAAAATCCAATATAATGTATAGTCCATGTACTCCCATTATACAAATGTCAAAAGTGTCTTTATCATGTACTTAAATCTTCACATTTACATTCAAAAAAATGGGTTTCTTTCTGGTCCTATACATGAAGTCAAATGAAATTCACAAGCTCACACTTGCCTGATGTCAATTTTTTCCCACAGTCTTATGCAGAATGTCAGAGTTGATATTTTAGTATTTTTTTAAACTCTCTCCACAAAAAACTTTCTTTTCTTCCATTAGAGACCAAAAAGATACCTCCTTGGCATTTGAAACACAAAGGAAGGGGCCTCACTTTACCACATTTAGAATATCTTCTTCATGCTCAGAAATACCAACTTAATGAATGTTTAATATTCATAGTAACCTGAGGTCTTCCCACAATAAAAAAAATAAGAACAATGACTTCAATCACTTAGATGTGAGGAATAATTTGTAAATTAGCAACCCCATGATCAAATTGATGTAATATTGGTTCCATAACTTAAATGAGCAATGATTTTAGAAACAGTAAGGGAAATTCAGTTAAAAAATGTGCTGCATTTAGAATCTGAATTTTAATTTGGACTCCCTAATTTATAAAGCTGTCATTTCAGAGAAGAAAAAACGTTCTCTGATTCTCAGTTTTCTCATGTTCAAGATGAGGAAATAATTCTATAGCTTAGCTATATGTTCCTTCTATTCCAAAGATATGAGTTTATGAAGAAGGATTTAGAATAATGGCATAACTGTTGGTGGAGCTGTGAACTCCTCCAACCTTTCTGGAGAGCAATTTGGAATTATGCTCAAAGGGCAACAAAAATGTGCATGCCCCTTGATCCAGCAATACCACTACTGGGTCTAGACCCTGAAGAGATTATGATGAAGGGTAAAAACATCACTTGTACAAAAAATATTCATAGCAGCCATGTTTGTGGTGGCAAAGAATTGGAAAATAAATGAATGTCCTTTAATTGGGTAATGGCTTAACAAACTGTGGTATATGTATGTCATGAAACACTATTGTTCTATTAGAAACCAGGAGGGAATAGGAATTTAGAGAAGCATGGAAGGGCATGCATGAACTGATGCTGAGAGAGATGAGCAGAACCAGAAAAACAGCAACATGGGGGTGATGATCAATCCTGATTGATTTGCTTATTCCATCCATGCAACAATCAGAGACAATTTTGAGTTATCTGCAATGAAGAATACCATCTGTATCCAGAGAAAGAATTGTGGAGTTTGAACAAAAACCAAAGACTATTACCTTCAATTTAGGGGAAAAAGTTATCTTGTTATGCAATTTTACTATCTCTTATACTTTATTTTTCTTCCTTGAGGATGTGATTTCTCTCATTACATTCAACTTAGATCAAAGTATATCATGGAAACAATGTAAAGACTGACAGACTGCCTTTTGTGAGGGATAGGGGAAGGGAACCAAGAATAGTGGAAAAATTGTAAAACTCAAAATAAAACCTTTCTTTTTAAAAAATTAAAAAAAATAAAAAGATGGAATAATGCCATAATCACTTCATTGGCTGTCTGATTTTGGACAAATCACTACTCCTTTCTGAGCCTTGGCTTCCTAATCCATGAAATAGAGATACAAAATTATAATTTATCAAATTATTTCAAGACTCCAAGGAATAAGGCATTTAATAATTTAAAACTTTCTTGAAGGTATTACATGAATAATATAATCTCTCTTTCACTCATCAGAGATGTAAGGTGGGGGGTGGGATTTATCCTCCCTCTGAAAATTACCCAGAGCGTTTGTGCATATAAAAAATAAACACATTCACAAGTATATCTTTCTTGACACATCTGTACGCTCACCCACTCCCTGCAAGTGAATGAGACAGATTGATAATGTTAAGTGATTTATTCTATCAATTTTGTTCTGTTGCTTGTTGAGTTTTCCTGAAATTCTCCAGCCTTCTATTTGTTATATTAATTCAAAATAGTTCACTTAAAAAATAAAAAGCTGAACAAATAAAGTTGTTTTATTTTCTGTTTATTGTGGGATCATTAAAATATTATAAGCTGCCTAGCTTTCATTTTGGTCAGAAAAGCACTCACTCCAATCCCCAGACTCAAAACATAGAACTATTCAGCATCTTTCTCCTTTCTTGCTGGTCCAGAGAAGATATTTGAGAACAGTTATTCACACCCTAATGCCATTAATGAGGATAAAGTTGCATAAAATATCAATTACAAATCATTAAGCATGGAAAATAAAATTGTTCCTTTTTCTGAAAATTGGACAAAGACACATCATTATCACAAATAAATATATATGTATATCGCTATATATGTATATTATTATTAAAATATTCTCCAGAATTTTATCACCACTGATAAAGGCATTCCCAAGAGAAGAGAGGAAAGATGAAAAGAAATACACAAATGGGCATGCATGTGCACATACAATATTGGAAAACTTGCATACATGGCATAGACCATCTCCAAGGACCACAAAATGCCCAAAGGATGTATATATTGTTCCAGAGAGCTCCTTTCCTTCTTTTTTTTCTTCTCCCTGCAGTCAAAAGAAATAATTCTGGGGTCAGAGAGAGGACATTGACCAGTTTAGAAGCTGTAATGCAGAGGAGTTGGATTTGACTGCTTTTTAAAATTTATTGTATATAAGCATCCTTAGAGTGATGAAAAGACTGATGCTGTTCTGAAGCTTCTCAATATATGATTCCACTGATCAATTCTCTTGTCTCTCCAATCATGATAACATCAGAGATGAGTGATTCCTACTTAACATATATACTTGTTTCCTACAGATGAGTGTCACTGATCATTTTAGAATGCCACTACTGGTTTTATCACTTTGAAAATTTGGAGAAGAAAACTCATTTGTTGAAAGAATTAATGACATAAAAATAGTGACTTTTGCAACATCCCTATGAAACAGGTCCTAATATTGTCACCATTATCAAGTTGAGGACATTGAGGCTCAGAAAGCTTAAATAATTTGTCCAGGCCCAAAGAACTAATAAGTATCAGTTAAGATTTAACTGCATTTTTAATTTTAAATTTAACACTTTATTGCTTCTTCAAACATTTTAATTATTTCATTTTTTAAATTTATTTTTTATTGTATTACATATATTACAAAGTTAAATATTTTTAGTATTTTTAATAAAATTTATCTTCCATTTAAACTCTGGACTGATTATTGAATAAACCTGGGAGCTGTGCAATTCTCCTTGATTTGTGTCTTTTTTGAGGCTGTTAATAAAAATCATTTGACAAAGTCAATTTCATGATTAGACAAATTAAGGATGTTTGTATGATATTAACATATATACATGGGAACCCAGGAGTCTTCATTTTGAAAGAAAGTCTTTAAGAATGAAATCTTTTGGAGTGGCTAGGTGGCACAGTGGATAGAGCACCGGCCATAGAGTCAGGAGTACCTGGGTTCAAATCCAGTCTCAGACACTTAATAATTACCTAGCCATGTGGCCTTGGGCAAGCCACTTAACCCCATTGCCTTGGGGAAAAAAAGAATGACTGGATATCCATTTCTTTGTGATTCCAAGTTATTATTCACATGCTATGGATCAAATTTGAATTCATTTCCTTGTGATTCCAAGTTATTATCCATATACTAAGGTTCAATACCTCTTTTATGATTAAAGTGGTTTCTAGTATATTTAGACTTAATAATAGCTAGTAATTTTATAATTCATTAAGACTTGCAAATCACATTATAAATATTGTCTCATTTGTCTTTACAACCCTGGAAGTAGGTGCTATTATTTCCACTATTTTATAAATGAGGATACTGAGGTAGATAGAAGTAAAAGTATTTCCCTAGAATTATCATCATGCTTATTCCCTTATATTGGTTAAAGAAAATGGTGATAACAGAATCAATATCTTTTTTCCTATTTTTTTCATTTTTAATACATTGTGTATGTTAGATTTTCTTGATATAATTCAATATGAGTTCTATTTTTTTAATTTCTTCTAATCTTCTTGTGATTTTGATATTTTTTCCCCTTTATAGTCACTGACAGCTAATTTGGAATGACTCACATATCAGTTTCAAGTAATTTCTTGTCTAAGATTTAATCAACTTTATTTTTATGCTGTTTTTTATATAATCAGTGTCAAGTACCTTCTGAAACTCTGGGCAAAAATATTATGAAACAAATGCATAAGACTATCAATTAGTTATCAGTTTTTCCTTTCATTCATTTTTAAATTCTGATTTATACATTTTTCAACACTTGTATTTGTCATTCTCAGTTCACACTGAAGTCATCAAATATTATACCATATGAAAAACTTTTTCTAGAGAATAATGTCAAGTTCTTCACAGAATTATTTACACTTTAAACTTCTCTAACAGCTATAGGGATATATGTTTCAATTTCTGCCATGAAATTTTTCTTCTTACTGCCTTTAAGGGAATGATAAAAGTCATTCTTCTAAATCTCTGATTTATCTCTCCAAGGAGAACCTAGGGGACTATCTTCACATTTAGATGAAACATTTTTGTTTCATGAGTTACTATATCCTTGGAACTCAGTACTGGTATTGAATCTTTTCAGACATTGTTAGACTGGTCCTTCAGGAGACAAAGAGAGAAAGAGAGACAGAAAGAGAGAGAGAGAGAGAGAGAGAGAGAGAGAGAGAGAGAGAGAGAGAGAGAGAGAGAAGAAGAAGAAGAAGAAGAAGAAGAAGAAGAAGAAGAAGAAGAAGAAGAAGAGAGGAGGAGACAAGAGAAAACAAGACAAGACAAGAAAAGAGAAGGGAAGGGAAGAAGAGAGGATAGCAGAAAGAGAGAGAAAAGGAGGAGGGAAGATGGGATGAGAAAGGAAATTACAGTAGCTTTTCAATCTTCCTATCTTTCTCTCCTTCAAGAAAATGTCAAATATATTTCATGCCTTCAAAGGAATAGTTGCACATGAACCATTTTCATCATGTTGAAATTTAAATTGAATTCTTATTATTTCCAATAATGAAAAATGGTTGCAGTTTGCTTTGAAGTCATGGACTATATTTGCTGCTCCCTTGGCAGACTGGTAGATGAGGAGAGAAAAAATTACTAAACTTTCTTGACACAGTATAATCCTACAGATGACTTCTTTATATTGGGATTATATGTTCACAGACATACACACATGTATATGCATCATCTTCATGTCTCCCTTTTCCAATCCACCCTTCTCAAGTTGCCTGGCTAATATTCCCAAAATATCATTTATTCAACTTTACTAACTCCCCAGTTTTCAGCACTCTCCTCTTGAAACCACTTCATATAATTTGTTTTGAGGCTCAAATGAGACCTTCTTAAGAGGAGGGAGACAGAGTCAAGAAGGTAGAGAAAAGGAAGGAAGTTATTTGAATTCTCCCAGTTTCCCTTAAAATAACCTTTAACCACAATTTAAAATGAATTCTGGAGCAATAGAATCCACAAAAGGATAGGACAGAACAATTTTTGAGGCTATGAAATTCAGAAGATTTGTAAGAAAGTTTCATTTCACTTAGGTAAAAGGGGAGGGAAACTTCATACAGGCAGTATCCAGGAAAACCAGTGAGAGATCCCTAACCTCAATAATGGATCAGGAACTGAGGTACTGTGCTTGCTTCATCAAGTCAGTGCCAAGGTGGACCAAGAGAGCTCAAGCTACAACAGAACAGTCAAGTGGTCAAGCCTGGCATATCAGAAGCTACAAATGGATGGACTAGGCAAGGCAACTCTAGCAAAGCAGGTGAGTTGCCAATCCTAAAACTTCTGACACAAAAAGTCAGAGAATAACCCTCTGACTTCTGGCACAAGATGTTTGGGACAGTGCATTCTATAACCCAAGAAGCAAATCTCAACATTAAAAGTCATGAAATCAATTGGAAAGTGAATAAAAAAATGAAGAAACAGATGAACAAAAAAATCCTCATTTTAGAAAGCTACTCTGGATTAAATAAAGAAAGCTACTCTGACAAGTAATAGAAAAATACAAACTCAGGACAATAATGTCAAAATACTAAATGTAAAGCCTCAAAAAGAAATATGAATTGATTTCAGGTCCAAAAGACCCTCTTAGAACAGATAATTTTTTAATTCAAAGTGGTAGAAGAAAAATTGGGAAAAAATGAGAATTATAAAAAAAGATTAACACGTAGGAAAAGGAAGCAGAAAAAAACAAATAGAAAACAACTCCTTAAAAAAGTGCAATTGTTAAAATGGAATAGGAGGTTAAAAAAAACTAACTGAACTGCCACTAGGTCCATATTCCAAAGAGATTATAAGAAAGTATAAAAAGTACACATGTACAAAAATATTTATAGCAATTTTTTTTCATCAATGACATTTACTGTACCAAGATTAGCTAAGTTAGTGCCATTAACAATCCACAATAACACTTTTGTTAAGCCCAAATATAATTTATAAAAGACAAAATGAAATAGGCTCAAAGATCAGTCCCAGATACCCATTGCCACTTCATTCTTTTTGTAGTGACAAAGAACTGGAAATTGAAGGGATATCCATCAAGAAGGGTAGGTCTGGGGTGGCTAAGTGGTACAGTGGATAGAGCACTGGCCCTGGAGTACCTGATGATCATTATCCTTCCGGGTCATATTGGCTAGTCTGAGAGATGTGAGGTGGTACCTCAGAGAAGCTTTAATTTGCATTTCTCTTTTAAGTAATGATTTAGTGTGTAGATGTATTTTCTATCACAAGTCCTTCAGAATTCTTTTTGATTATTGTACTGCTGAGAAAAGCAAGTTCATCAAAATCAATCATCATACAATGTTCCTGTTAATGTGGACAATGTTCTTTTGGTTCTGCTCATTTCATTGTGCATCAGGTCATGTAAAGCTATCCAGAGTTTTCTGCAGTCTGGACACTCATGATTTCTTAAAGAACAATAGTACTCCATCACATTCATATACCACATTTGTTCAGACCTACCCTTCTCTGAGGTACCACCTCACACCTCTAAGATTGGCCAATATGACCAGAAAGGATAATAATCATTGTTGGAAGGGTTGTGGGAAATCTAGGACACTATTAAACTGTTGGTGGAGCTGTGAACTCATTGAACCTTTCTGGAGAGAAATTTGGAACTATGCCCAAAGGGTAACAAAAATGAGCATACCCTTTGATCCAGCAATACCACCATTAGAAGAAAATATAAAATAGTTATTGGAAAACAACTGCCATGGAAAATAGATTCAGGGGATTAATTTAAGAATTATTGATTTACCTGTAAGCAATGTTTAAAAAAAAGCCTGGACAGCATCTTTAAACTTAAATATTTTATTTATTTGTTTTCCAACTTTATGCAATGGTAGTTTTTACCAATCCTTTTTTTTTGCAAGATTTTGAGCTTACTACATTTTCTCCCTCCTTCCTTTCTTTTCCCTCCCCCTGACAGAAAGCAATCTAAGAACTATATTTATAACTATGCTAAATCTAGATTGACAGTAAATGTTATGAGAGAAGAATCAGAATCAAATGAAAGAAAGAAAACATGAGAGAAAAAAATGACAATACTTAAGACAACTTTTAGAGTATATTTAAATTCCACAATTCCTTCTCTGAATATGAATGCTATTTTCCATCACAAGTCTTAAAATTATATCATGTACTAATTAAATGAACAAGTCCATTAAGGTTGATCATCATCCCATTTTGTTGTTAGCGTATACAGTGTTCTGGTTCTGCTCATCACACACAGCATCAATTCATGCAAGTCTTTCCAGGCTTCTCTGAAATTCCATCCCTCATAATTTCTTATATAATAATAGTGTTCCATCACATACATATATATGGTATACCACAAATTGCTCAGTCATTCCCCAATTGATTGACATTCCCTCAGTTTCCAACTCTTTGCCATCATAAAGAAGCTGCTATGATTTTTTTTTGTACATATGGGATTTTTGCCTTTTTTTTCTCTTATACTCTTCAGGGTACAGACCCAGTAGCGGTATTGCTGGATCAAAGGGTATGGACATTTTTATTGCCCTTTGGGAATAATTACAAATTGATGTCCAGAAAGGTTGGATTAGTTTGCAACTTTACTAGTAATGCATTAGTAGGGTAAAATCTTTAAGAAAGGAACACTGTCCTAATATCCTAGAACCAGAAGTTTAAAGGTCTATTAAAATAGTAATTGAAAAATTCACCAATCTCCCCCTGAGAGATATCCCAAAGTGAAAACTTTTGAAAATTATAGCCAAATTCAAGATTTTCAGTTGAAGGAGAAAATGCTACAAGCAGTCAGAAAGAAAGAAATCAAATATCAAGGAGCCACAGTCAGGATTACATAGGACTTAGTAGTTTCTTCATTAAAGGATCAGGGTACAGCAGCTAGGTGATGAAGTGAAAAGTGTAAGGGCCCTGGAATCAGGAAGACCTAAGTTCAAATCTGACCCAAGACACTTAATAATTACATAACTGTGTGACTTTAGGCAAGTCACTTAACCCCATTGTCTTGCAAAAACCACAAAAAGAAAACAAAGGATAAGGATTTGGATTTTGAAAGACAAAGGAGTTCCATAACACCAAGGATCAACTACTTAGAAAATCTAGCATAATTTTTCTTTTTTAAAATTTATTTTAATTTTAATATATGTAATATAAAAACATTGCCACAACAAAGTACAATAAAAGTATGATTGCACATGAAACTGCAACTGAGTACAACTTGCTATTTCTTTCAACCATACCAAAAATTGTATAAATTTCTTTTATTTTCCATTTTTTCTAATCCCCTTACCCTAAAGATTGCTATCATTGGATGCAAATAACTATCTATCTATGTAAAAAAATCATTTTGTACATACTTTTACATAAGTTTTTTTTTTTTTCTGGATGAGATGGCTTATCTTTTATGTCCTTTTTAGCTAATTTGGGTGCTTATAATTGAAAAATAAATTAAATAAATTATTAAAATAGTGTTGCTTTTATTGTATGCAATATGGTTATTTCACTCTTAATTATTTCATGCAAATCTTTCCATCACTGATCTCATCATTTTTTATAGCACAATAGTATTCCATCACAATAATATACTACATGTTCAGCCATTACACAATTGATGTGGATCCTTGCAGTTTCTAGTTCTTTGCCATCACAAAGAAATTTGCTATAAACTTTACTTTTTAAATTGTTTACTATAAACAATACAATATTGAATAATTGGGACATCCTTGTTTTGCAACTGATCTTACTGGGAAGGCCTCTAGTTTATCCCTTTAAAAATAATGTTGCTAATAGGTTTTTGATAATTTTTTATCAATTTTAAGGAAAATCCATTTATGCCAATATTTAAATGAGAACTATTTTAAATAGAAATGAGTGTTTAATTTTATCAAAATCTTTTTTTCTGCATCTATTAATATAATCATGATTTTTTTCTTTTATTATTGAAGTAATAAATTATGTTAATAGTTTTTCTCATTTCAATCATCCCTGCATTCCTGGTATGAAATTTTTTCTTCACTATCTTCCTCAGGGTCCTCTGTTCCTTAGATAAAAATTTGTGAGGTGAAAATTCCTGAGACCTAGAGAAGATAGCTCCTGAGATGAAATTTCTTGAGTAAAATGAAAGTTGAGGCAAAACTTCTCAGGCCCTAGTCTACCTCCCTCATGGTCTATTGATGTTGATTCATTGAATTCAGTCTGGAGGTATACCCACTTCACTCTGGTCAAACTGAGTCTCCAAGAATTCTTTCAGGTCTCTCAAGAAGTCTGGGGAGGACAACTGTTTTATTCCTTTATTTTCAATACTCTTATACATATGTTGTGTATATTTTCCATCTATATGTGGAGGAAATCTGGAAAGCCTGGAAATTTCAGATGTACTCCACCCTCTTTCTAAAATACATCTTTATAAACTTTAAGGGGGAAAAATGAGTATTCAGTGAAAAGGGGGCTTTCAAACTTTCCAAAATAAAAAGACCATAGTTAAATAGTTAAGAAAATAATTCATTTTCAAATACAAGAAACAAGAAAAGCATAAAAAGGTAAATGGGAAAGGAAAAAAGCTATTTAATAAGGTTAAAGTTTTGTGAATTTAAGATCTCTATCTCTATTGAAAATCAAAATATCTCATATTTATCAGATTGACTAACATGACAGAAAAGAGAAGTGATAAATGTTGAAGAGCATATGGGACAACTGGGATTCAAATAAATTGTTGGTGGAATTGTGAACTAATCTAACCTTTCTGGAGAGCAATTTGGAACTATGCCCAAAGGGCAATAAAACTATGCATTCCCTTTGACCCATCAATACCACTACTAGGTTTGTATTCCAAAACGATAACACAAAAGGGTGAAAAAAATCATATGTACAAAAGTTTTCATAGCAGCGCTTTTTGTAGTGGCACAGAATTGGAAATTGAGGGGCTGTCCATCAATTAGGGAATAGCTGAACAAACTGTGATATATGATTATAATAGAATATTATTATTCTATAAGAAACTTGCATGCAAATTTAAGAAAAACCATGAATTGGTACTGAATAAAGTGAGTAGAATCCAGACAACATTGTATACCTTAACAAAAAATTTGTTCCATGATCAATATGATAGACAAATCTTCTCAGCAAAGATCAAATGAAGACAATTCTAAAAGACCTATGATGGAAAATACCAGTCATATCCAGAGGAGGAACCTTTCAATCTAAATGCAGAACGAAACATGCAATGTTCTTCTTAATTTTCCTTTTGCTATTCCCTTTTCATGATTTTTCTCTTTTTGTTCTATTTCTTCTTTCACAACGTAACCATCATGGAAATATGTATAACATGATCATATATGTATAATCTATATCACATTACTTGCTACTCTAGGATGGGAGGGAGGAAATTTTACAAAAAATGAATGTTGAAAACTATCTCCAAATAAGTGGAAAAATAGATATGCTTTAAAAGAGCATCTGTATTTCTTTTAGAGCAGTTAGAAGGAGAATGTGATATAAGTTGATTTTACTGTAAAGATATAAAAAAAATAAGGGATAAGAAAAACGTTTGCAGTAGAAGAAGAAGGGAAAGGTTTAGAAAGGTGTGTTATCAAAAAAATCCAACAGAGGAGGGAATGAAGGGGGGATGATAAGCATAACTTGAATCTTTCTCTCTTCAAATTTGGTGGAAAGACCCAATAACAATCACAATTATTTCACTATAGAAATTTATCTTACTGTATAAGGATGTTGGAGGGGAGGGGGACAATAATATATATTGAAGATTATAAAAGGGAGGGAAGACTTAGGGAGATGATGGTCAGAAGCAAAACCATAGAGATGAGGTAAAAGGAGAGAGAGAGAAAATATATAAATATAAATATATATGTATGTATATGAAAATTGGATGAAGAGAAATGCACAGTAATCATAGCTGCATGGGAATGAGATGGACTCATCCATAAAACAGACAGAAACAGATAGCAGAAGATTAACAAGCAATACATTTGAAGCATACCCACATACACACACACACACACACACACACACACACACACACACACACACATGCAAACATACACTGAATAAAGGCAAAAGACTGGACCATAATATATTATGCTTAAGCTGCAATAAATAAAAAAGCAGGGTTAGCTATCATGATTGGAGATAAAGCAAATGTGAAAATTGAGCTAAAGGAGACAAGAAAAGAATCTACAGCTTGGTAAAAGGTACCAAAGGCAATGAACTTAAAGCAACACTAAACCATATTGCACTGGAGGTTTTGCCTCCAAATTTCTAAAAAAGTTAAGTAAATTATAGGAAAATACAGACAATAAAACTATACTAGCTCATATGCTGTAAAAATATAATTCAACTTTCCCCATCAGAATTAGATAAATATAACAACAAAAGAAAAAAATTAAGGAGTTGAATAGAATTGGAAAAAAGTTAGATATGATATACTTCTGAAGAAAATTGAATACAGATAGAAAGGCATATACTTTCTTCTCTGGGGTACATGGCACCCACATAAAAATTTTCCATGAAGTAAAGCATCTAATCAGATGCAGAAAGGCAGAAATATTAAATGCATCTTATTCATATCATGATGCAATAAAAATTGCAATCAATAAAGGGCCATATAAAGATAGATTAACAATTAGAAACTAAGCAATCTGACCCTAAATAACAAGAATCAAAGAACTCATAATCCTAGAAAAATAATTTAGTCAAACAAAGAGAATTTTAAAAATGTGAGAATACAGTAAAATTTATCAGAAACTGCAAAGGCAGTACTTAGGGGGGAAATATAATGTTTTAAATACTAACATAAATAAAACTTAAAAAAGAGAACTAATCAATGAATTGAACGGGCATCTTAGAATGCTTAGAAAAGAACAGATTAAAATTCCTCAATAAAGCACCATATTGGAAATCCAAGAAGATATTAGTAAAATTGAAAGCAAGAAACCATTAAACAAATAAATAAACTAGATTAACCTTTGTTTTATATGATTTAAAAATAGAAGGAAGAAAACCAAATTACCAGTATTAAAAAATGAAAAGAGTGACATCACCACCAAAGAAGAAGAAATTAAAGTGAGAATTTGTAGTCATTTTATCCAACAGTAAGCCAAAAATTCAGACAAATTAAGGGAAATGATTGAAATATGTTAAAAATAATTATCTATATTAACAGAAGAGGAATTAAAGTATTTAAATAAACCAATTTTAGAAAAAGAACCTGAGCAAGTAAATCATTGAACTCTCAAGAAAAAAATCCTCAGGTTCAGATGGATTCACAAGTTAATTATGCCAACCATTTAAGAGCAATTAATTCTAATGTGATATGAACTATTTTTAAAAATAATCTAAGGAGATGTCCTTTAAAATTCCTTTTATGACATAAACTTAGTGCTGAAACCTAAACCTAAACCTATGAACAATTTCCCTAATAAATATCTACTATGCAAAGGTTTTAAATCAAATACTAGAAAGGAGCTTGCAATACTATATCACCAAGATCATACACTACAACCAGGTGGGATTTATATTAGGAAGACAGAACTGATTCAATATTAGGAAAACTATTTGCATATTTGACTATATCAATTACAAAACCAATAGAAACCATATGATTTATCTTAATAAATTCAGCAAAATCATTTGACCAATTCTATTAAAAACAGTAAAGAGCACAGGGAAAAGTGGAACCTTCCTTAAAATGATAAACAGTATCTTATTAGATCAGGGGTGAAATAAAGATATCCATAATCATGACTGTATTGATTATATTGTATTAGAAATGTTAGCAATGATAGTAAGATAATAAAAAGAAATTGAAGGAACTAGAATAGGCCACAAGGAAACAAAATTATCACTCTTTGCAGATAATATAATTGTGTACTTACAGAATACAAGGGAATCAGTTAAAAAAACTACTTGAAATAATTAACAACTTTACCAAAATTTCAGGATATAAAATAAACCCACAGAAATAATCAACAGGTCTATCTATTAGCAGCAAAGGTCAACAGTAAGAGAAAGAGAAAGAGAAATGCCATATAAAATAACTATAAACAGTTACTTGGGAGTCTATCTGCCAAGACAAATCCAGGAACTATATGAACAGAGTTACAAAACACTTTTCACACAAATTAAGTCAGATATAAACAGTTTTAGCATCTTTTCCTCTCTCATCTTTCACTACTTAAAGAAATTGAAAAATATATTTCAACTGGAAAAGAATCCTCCATAATTTTCAAACTATCAAAATCTTATTTTATAAAGCTAGAAAAAAAAATAACAGAGTTCTTCTGGAAGAACAAAAAGTAAAGAATATCAAGGTAATTAAAGAAAAAAAATAAAAAGGAAGGTGGATGAGGCCATATTAAAAAGTAGCAATCATTAAAATTATCTGCTACTTACTGAGAAAAAAGAATGGCATCTCAGTGGAATAGAGTAAGTGCAAAAAACACAGTAATAAATGACTTTATTGATCTGGTACTGGATAAATCCAGAAAACCCAGGAAGAAAAGGTCACAGTGGATACATGATTTAAACTTAAAGAATGATACCACAAACAAATTAAGAAAGCAAGGACTAAATTATCTGTCAAATATATGGAGAATGGAAGGATTTTTAATCAAATAAGAGAAACAGAACATTACTAGATATTAAATGGATAATTTTGATTATATTAAATTTAAAAACAGTTTTGCACAAAAGATACCAATGCAATCAAACTTAAAAATGAATGCTTATTTATTCAAATTTATAGAGAACTTACTCAAATTTATAAGAATACAAGTAATTCCCTAGTTAACAAAATGATATATAAAAAGGCAGATGAAATGAAAGCTATCTATATTCATATGAAAAATTGCTCTAAATCACTATTATTACAAAAATGCATATTAAAACTTTAAAACATAGAATCTCAGGTACAAGTTATTAGATTGGTTATTAATAAAAAAGAAAAATGATAAATATTAGAGAGAATATGGGAAAATTGGGACACTAATGCATTGTTGGTGGAGTTGTGAACTACTCAACCAATCTGGAGAGCAATTTGGAACTATGCCCAGCTATAAAACTCTGTATACCCTTTGATCTAGCTACCACTACAAGGTTTGTATCCCGAAGAGTCATTAAAAAGGACTCACATTTACAAAAATAGTTATAGCAATTTTTTTTGTGGTGGCAAAGTATTGGAAACTGAGGTGACACCAATCAAAGGGGGAAATGAATGATCAGTTGTGCTCTATAAATATAATTAATTTCTATTATTTTATGAAAAATAATAAGCAAAAATATTTCAGAAAAATCTGTAAAACATGCATGAACTGATGCAAAGTAAAATAAGCAGAACCAGGAAAACATGATACACAGGAACAGCAACATTGTGTGATGATCAACTATGAATGGCTTAACTCTTCTCAGTAATACAATGATCCAAGACAATTTACAAAGGGCTCATGATATAGAAAATGTTATCCACAACCAGTGGAACAAACAGTCTTGATACAGTTCAAATGATACTATTTTCCCCTTTTTTGGGGCAGTTTTCCCCCTTTTGTTCTATTTCTTCTTTCACTACATGACTAATATGGAAATATGCTTTAAATGATTTCACATATATAACCTAAAAATGTTCACCATTTTAGAGAGGGAAAAAGAAAATTTTGGAACTCAATTAAAAATAAATGTTAAAAATTATCTTTAGATTCAATTGGAAAAAAAAGAATATACTGTTTAAAAATTTTTAAAGATATCAAATTCTTAAATGCTACATAAATTCCAACTTTTGATATTATCATTATTATTTCTATTATTCTTATTTTTGTTCAGAGAAATATGATTGGTTTGGGATCGATCCTGAGAGAATGATAATTCCCTGGTAGAGCTTTTTAATATTCCTTTAGGATTTTTTCCTATTAATAAAATTTCCTTTTATATTAAGTTGGTAAGTGTACATTTTTAATATGATGTTGACTGTAAATGTGGCATTTTGCAGAACCACAAGGTCTCTCTTCACAGAAGAATGAAATAAGTATTAAAGATATTTGTCTAATTATTTCTATGATGAAACTTTTCCTCATCTAGAATTATTAATTTTTCTTCCATCATTTTCCTCAGAGTTCTTTGCCTGATCTCTTACTTGCCCTTAATTCTCCCTATTTTGTATTATATCTATCTATAATGTTTTTCCTTCATTTTTTTAAGGCTTTTGAAAGGCAAACGGGGTTAAGTGGCTTGCCCAAGGCCACACAGCTAGGCAATTATTATGTGTCTGACACCAGATCTGAACCCAGGTACTCCTGACTCCAGGGCTGGTGCTTTATCCACTATGCCACCTAGCCGCCCCTGTCCTTCATTTTTGAAGAAGACCAAAACCATGAGAAGTACATAGATTGGATTTGAGTGAGAGGGAATTGTGCTCAGTCATCCAGCCTCACTTTCTCCTCCAAAGCCAGCTGGGTTCAGTGATCAGATAGGAATCAGGAGAAATGGAGATAACCTTGGATGCAAGGAATCAGGGTTAAGTTACTTGCCCAAGGTCACACTGTTGTAAGTGTCAGAGTCTGTATTAGAACTCCCCTCCTCCTGATTCCAAGGCCAGTGCTCTATCCAATGTGTCATCTATCTGCCCTATCATGTGGATTATATACATATGTATACTTGACTATGCTATTAGGTAACAGTAGATTATAATGTCTTTCAGACAGCTAGTCTTTCAATTTATACTTTGGTTCCCTAAATTCTGGCAACATGCTTTTAAAATAGAAGTTATTGGGAATGTCTTGAAATGAACTGAACTCTCTGATTACCATGAATAACTAACACTGCTCTCATTGGGTCCTTTGGGGTGAGGTTTTGGGATTCTTTTTCTACTTTAACGGGAATTCTGGCTATGTCTGACAGAATATGGCTCTAGCAAGACAATATTAAGTAAAGTAAATATAATTTTTAATGACTTAGGAGTAGCATATTCATCCCTCTTGCAGTTTTTACATGTCTTTATTCATATGTAAATCACAGCAGTTATTTCATTGCTTATCTAGCATAACTAAAAGTCTTCTCTCTCTGCTACCAGAGATCAGGGTATTACCAAATAGATGGACATTTTCTATTTGTCTAGGGTAAAACAAAGTTACTATATTTCCCCAAATTTTTCTTTCCTTAAGCACCTAGGTGAATATATTATGATAAAACAAGAATATTAGGATCTATCTATTATGGTCTATCCTCATGAATTCCTACTAATAGTATAACCTTTGATCTCTCCTAATTTTTTAAAGTCCCTACTTCTTCCCTACCTTGTCAGGCATTAATTTTCCCTAAAAAGATGCAAAGCTGTTCCTGGAACTTGGTTGGTTCATGTTTACCTGATGTAGCTTTCTGATCACTTAAGGTTATTAAAAAAAACCAAACAAAACAAAACCCCACATATGTGTTTTCAAGTTCCCTACACCTTGATGCACTTCTGAAGACCATATATTTCCATAAAGAGAATAAGTGCTTCCTCTAGATAAAGTAAATTCAACTGTATCCTTATTGAATATACCTGCTATATTGTTGTTGTACTTTTGTTTGAGTGGTATCCTATTCTCTGTGCCCCTTTTGGGGTTTTCTTAGCAAAGATACTTGGAGTGGTTTGTCATGTCCCATTCCAGTTCATTTTACAAAGAAGGAATAGAAGCAAACAGGCTTAAGAGATTTGTCCATGGTCACATAGTAAATAAGGTTGCATTTGAATTCAGGTTTTCCTGAATCCACATTTTTATCCAATGAAAGATCTAGTTACTGTGATTGGGAAAATATACTTTTGTTAATTGTTCAATGACCTTCCAGAGCCTCGTTTCATTCTAAAAATGAACATGATCTAAGAGATAAATGGTGTTAGACTCACCTCCAGGAGAAGGGAAGGAAGATTTCTAAATAATTCCACGTTTTCTTTAAATCAAGGAACATTTATTAAGCATCTACTATGTAATTGTTCTGGGGCTACACAAAGAAACAAAAGATAGTCTCTGTCCTCAAGGAGCTCATTATCTAATGGGGGAAACAACAGGTAAAGGCATATACAAAGCAATTATATAAAATCTCTTTTACTCTAACATTTTGAGGTGTCAAATTCTAGATTTTTAAAAAAAATTACTAATTTATAACATTGCAGACTAATATGGTCAACTCAAATTTAGTATTCTTTCATCTTATCCATGGTGATGAATATTCCCAAAGGCTCTGCATACCATATTTCAAAACTTTTCAATAGGAGAAAAAATATTGTAAAGCTCTTGATCCATCTCTTGCCATCTACAAATCCTTCTAATGCTTTAATGATATTTGAAAGCCAGCTCATAGTTTTGTGTTTAGTCTTTTGGATTAAAGCCTGACCTTAAAAAATGTCTTCTTAAATCCCTGAATAAAAATGTCATGATAAAATGACAAATTTCTAAGGCATGAAATTTTCTGACCTCCTTTGTTTTATAGTTTTCTATTTCTCCATTGGTCTCTGTCCTCAAAGTACCTCCTCCTGTTTCCCATTTTTTTTCTAGTCTTTTCAAGATTGTTTCTATGCTCCTCAAAACTCCTTTCATCTTATCTAAATGGAAATTTTCCACAGTCATTTTAAATTTAAATGAAATGTTCCTCAATTGATAAAAAGTCAAAGGATATGAACAGTTTTCTATTGAAGAAATTAAAGCTTTATATAATCATATGAAAAAATGTTCCAAATCATTATTGATTAGAGAAATGCAAACTATACACCAATGAGGTATCACTTCATACCTATCAGATTGGCCATGATGGGAAAAAAGGGAAATAATCAATGTTGGAGAGGTTGTGGGGGATTGAGACATTGATGCATTGCTGGTGGAGTTATGGACAGATCCAGCCTTTCTGGAGATCAATATGGAACTCTGCCCAAGGAGCAATAAAAATGTTAATACCCTTTGACCCAGCAATTCCAATTCTATGTCTATATCCAGAAGAAGCTGTAAAAAAAATGGGGAAAGTCTTTCATGTTCCAAAATATTCATAGCAGCTAATTTTTAGTTGTGGCAAAGAATTGGAAATTGAGGGGGATGACAATCAGTTGAGGAATGGCTAAACAAGTTATGGTACATGAATATTATGGAATATTGTTGTTCTATAAGAAATCATAAATGGATGCATGGAATGAATTATAAGATCGGATGATGAGTGAAGGTAGCAAAACACAGAGAACAATGTACACACTAACAACAATATTGTGAGATGATCATCCATGATGAATGCAACTGCTCTCAGCAGTCCAGAGAGCTAGGATAACTGCTATTAGACCAGCTATGGACAATGTTATCCCCAGTCAGAGGAAGAAAATCAAAACAAAACAAAACACACACAAACACACACCCAAACACATGCAAAACCCGTCAGAATCTGATGAACACTTTATAAAAATTAACTTTCATGCATATCTCTTTCCCTTTATTCTAAATCCTCAAACCCAAAATAGCTAATCTGTAAACATATTTATTAAAAATATGTATGTATATTTGTAACCTGATTGTTTGCCTCTGAGTGGAGATGGGGGAGAAGGGAGGGTGAAAGGAAATTTCATAACTTAAAAATATGCGTGTGCCTTTGGATGAAAATAAAATGAAATTTGAATGAAATGCTTTCCTATTAATCATTTTCTTGAATATATTAAATAGTGTACTGGAAAGAGAATTCAAATTAAAGCAAGAAGATGAGTTCAAATTCTAGTCTTTCTATCGTTTTTTTCTATGAAAATCACCCCATTCAAGGCCTCTGTTTTCTCATTTGCAACAATATTGTAATTCTATTAAATTAATTCACAGGTGATATCCCATGCAGAATTCTAGAATAATTTTTGATTTTTTTAAATAATTTCTCAGAAAATAATGAATTTTATATAATTAGAATCATAGCAAATCTTGCTCACTTTTAAATTAAAATACTTTTAGAAATGAATGTAATTATCTGAAAGGTTCTTTTTAAATTTAATTCATCAAACATTCCTTTTTTTCTTATTCATACAGAATATTAGAACAGTGCTTAGTTTCAGGGATTTTTTTTAATTTAGAAGACATAAAGATTAAAAAACCAGCTGCAATAAAATGCACTGAAATTTTGACACATGCTATTGTTTTTATTGCCAATAAATATAACGAATAAAACTAGTTAAGGAGATTAATTTCAAATATGGCTTGCTATCATACTTACTGCTCATCAAAAATAATATACAATACCATGTTTATTAAACTAAAGCAATTTTAATGCACTTGTTCTAGCATATTGAATCTTAGAAAATTGCTTATACCATCCATTTGCAAACTGTTAGCATTTTTATTTAAATGAAAACACTGTGCCACAAAACCAATTCCTATGTTATTAATAAATCAGAAGACAGTACATTCTTATGCAGAATTTCAAATGAATATTACTTTGTTAGGTCCAAGGCCCAGTGAAGTAAACAGAGAAGATATAATCTCTATCCTCCAGAAACCTGACATAGTCGTAGCAATAAGAAAGACATACACTTAAGCATAAGAAGACAGGAAATTTGAGATTTTGTGGCAATTTTATCATTAAAAAAGAAAAAGAAAGCATATTTTACCTTACAAATTTTTCTATCAGTTAATCTATCCTCTCTGTCTCTCTCCATATGTGTGTGCTTAAAAAACAAGCACATATTTAGTTATATATACTTTTATATAATGTCTATTTGCATGTATGTTCATAAACATAAAGCCATATACATACATGTACTTGTGTTTGTGCATACATATGTATCTATGTATATATCTTAAAACTTTAAAATCTTAGCACACTTTTAGGATTTAATAGTAAAAAACTGTACTGAGACTTTTTTAAACAATAGATAAGCATAAATGTTTGTGTGTGATGATACAAGAAAAAGAGAGAATGAAAGAATGTGCTCTATAAAAATATGAATTTTAAAAAACAGATGGAAAATTAAAGTTGAGCAAAGGACAACAAAACTGAGCCTTCAAGGAGGAAAAATATTCAGACAGGTAGAGAAGAAAATAGAAGATCTTTCCAGAAATGGAGGAAGGCTTAGGCAAAAGCATAAACTGTAATGATCCTACGATATCAAGAAACAACTAATAGGGGGGTATGACCACAGCATAGAGTGTAAGAAGAGCAGTAATGTGAAAAATAAAAGATTACTATATTATGAAGGACTTTATATGTCAGGCTAAAGAATTTGCATTTTTTAACCTATAAACTATTCAGAGACATAGAACTTATTTTTTTCTGTGCCATATTTTTGTCAACTATGTGAAAGACATGTTGAGGCCATGGCTGCTAGAGGCAAAGTGTTCCATCAGAAGGCAACTGCAGTAATCAATAAAGAGATGACAAGAATCTGAAATATGGTGGAAACTGTGTAACCTTCCTCAAATGAAAGAGCATAGTTTATTTATGAACATGTGGATTTTTCTTAACTTGTAGCTGGACATTTACCCAGTTTAAAATATATATGTTGACATATCTGTTGAACTTTTTCCAGTGTTCATTCTTAATAGCACTGGTGTATTTGACACTGGTGAACACCCTTTCCAGTACTCACTTATCACTGTGTCTTCATGACTCTTACTTTTCGCATCCATTTGTCCTCAACTTCTTAGTCTTCTTTGCAGGATCCTCTTCTCTGTCCCATTTCCTTATCTATGGATCTATCATTATAAGGTTTTAGACAGGTCATTCTTCTCTCTCTAGATTATGTATTTTTTTCTTTTGAAGTAATTGAGATTAAGTGATTTGAGCAGGGTCACATTACTGGTAAGTGTCTGAGACTGGGTTTTAACTCATGTCCTCCTGACTCAAAGGTTAGTATGCCATCCATTCTACCACCTAGCTGGCCCCTCTAGATTATCTTTTGATGATAACATTAGCTTCCATGGGTTTTATCTTTATGTCAATTTTATTTATATATATATGTATATATATATATATATATATATATATATATATATATGCTTATTTATTCAAAAACATTTCTTTTCCTAGTCCTACATTTCCAATTGCCTATAGGCAATTGCCTTATATGGCATTTTATTTGATGGATGTCTAGATATCTCAAACTAAAATGGAGACAATAGAACTTAATCTCTTCCTCTCCCTTATCTCCATTCTTCTGAGTCTGCTTCTTTCTATCAAGGACATCAATAGACTTTCAGTCCTTTACAACTTGAAGCCATCCTCAAGTCTTCACATTTCTTCAAGCCACATACAAAATCCATTCAATTAGCAAACCTTACTGACTGTACTTCCATGTAATATTGCGTTTTTCTCAAGTGCATATCTAGAAATGCAATAAATATGAGAAAATGGATTTATACAAATACACATATATGCATATTTGTCATATTATATTATACATATATTTTGAGCACATTCATATAAAGGTGTATATGTGCACACGTGTATTTATACAAAAATACAAATGTTCATGCATTCATCCAATACACATACATGCACACAGATTATGCAAGTAACATGTAAATACAAGTCTGCATATACTATGAATTTTTAGGCATATAAATGCATATATATATATGTATATTTATAGATAGATAGATAGATAGATAGACAGATAGATAAAAAAGATAGATAGCTATAACCCCTATATAGCTATATACCAGTATCACCATCACCACCACCACCATTACCAATTGGCATTTATCTGGTGTCTACTATGTTCAAGATAATATGCTTAGCACTTTATAAATATTATCTCAGTTGATCATCATAAAACCCTAAGGGGTAAGTGCTATTATTAGTACTATTTTACAGTTGAGGAAAGCAAGACAAAGAGGAAATCAATTGTCCAACCGAAAGGGATCGCCCAAGTCAAGGAACTAATAAGAGTCTTAGAATCTTTGAACTCAATTCTCGACTCTAAGTTCAGAATTCTATCTAGTCAACCAACTAGTCATCAAGTGTATATACATACAGACATATTTCCTATATATATGCACAAATTTAAGTACATATATATATATGTAAGTATGCACACACACACACACACATATATATATATATATATATATGCATATATGTATATAATTGATATAACCCTGATTTGTGTACCTACCATAGTTCTCATTCACCCATAGTAAAATTAGAACTTTCTAGAGGACAAGGATTTTAATTCATTCCTTTGTCTTTATATCATAAGACCTAGCACAGCACCTTACATAGAATGTTATGCATATTACTAACAGTAATGATTGTTAAATGAATAAATGAGGAAATAATTACAGAGAAAGAATGGTAAGAAAGTTTGAAGAAAAACTGAATAGATTATTGCTTCCTAAGAATAAGGGAGAAGCTAGTTTCAAGAAAATTGTTATGAAGAGATATCAGGGAATGAGGATTAAAAAAAAGGACATTTGATTGGTTGACAGGTGGGTTACTGAGGGATTTCAAGGGTGCTGCTTGCTTTAAGGAATACTTCGATGATGAGGAAATGGTAGCAGTGAAACTGTTCTTTGGGAAAGAAGTCCAGAAATTCGATAGCATCTAGAGAGGGAAAAAGGGAAATGAGGACAAGTTATTTCAGAACAGACCCATGAATCTTTTTAGGAAATAGGGATCAATCAAATGAAAATATCTTAAACCAAATTTGCTAGAAGAAAGTTGGGTCCTGCAGAAAGAAAGATGAGGACAATACATGTATAGATAACAGAGTTTATTTTGGAAAAGAAAAGGGATGTTGCTTCTCTCATTTAAAAAGATCTCTATCATCCTTAAGGGTATAATTTTCACAATAAATCATGAAGTAAAAATGTATTAAGAGTAGCTGTTCTTATATTTTGGGAAAAACAAACATTAGATCTAAGATTCCTGGTCATGACCACTCTGTGTCTCAAATCATTCATCTACAAAATCTGAAAGAGTTGTAATAAAAATGTTCAATACATTGTAAAGTTT
This sequence comes from Macrotis lagotis, assembly GCF_037893015.1. Lineage (NCBI taxonomy): Eukaryota > Metazoa > Chordata > Mammalia > Peramelemorphia > Peramelidae > Macrotis > Macrotis lagotis. Next base: position 122,072,036 of record NC_133663.1, on the reverse strand, counting down.
TATAAAAATAGAAATACCAAAATTTGTTGACATTTCTAATAGCCTAAGACTAGAATTAAATTTCCATTTTCAGGCCACTCTATTTCAATTACCACTTTATCTTGTGTTCTTCATTATATATCTCTTTCAAGTTTTAAACCACATTTCACATTCTGGAAAAAACCTATACTTCTTTACCTGGTAAGAACAAGTTCCAACTGTCACCCCAAAAATATAAAGATAGGTAAGATATATCCTTTGTACTTTTCTGCTTTATTCATTGTACACCTGAGAACAAGTCTCTCCCCAAATTCACTTTCTTTTTTAGTTTCTATTTCTTTTCAGAATCTTCACCAACCACCTACCCAAGAAGGCCAAACAGGCTTCAAGCTGTCATGTAGCTGCCTGAAAGTGCTAAAGAAATAAAGTCTCAAGAGACAATAGACCATATCTGTATGAATATCAAGGAAATGTGACATATGGGTGGGGACTGTCAAGAAAGAAGCATGCAGGAATGTATTTTCTGTCAATCTTTTTTATAGTTATTTCTGTCTCATCACAGAAAAAAAATACTAAACACTGAAAGATTTGATTTTTATTTTTAAAATGCAGTGAAAAAGAAGTAGGAATTTAAAAAGAATGAACAAAAACATTATTCTTATGTATAAAATAAACTTCACATGTGCAACAAAAGGAAGATTTGTTGCACATCACTCTTATATTAAACAACCAAAAACTGGATCACTCATCAATGTAGCTCATTTTAATATTTCTTGTAAGATAAAATATACATTTTGTCTCATGATATGAAACACTTTAGAGAAGTGCAATATTTTTAATATTTTGCATTCTAGGTCATAACTTTTGTCCATGATCATTCTTTTGCTGTTAAGATATAAGTTCAGAGCTAGAGAGAAAGCACTTGAGAATTCATTAATCTTTACAAGCAAGAGGCTTTAAAATATTATTTTAAACTTATCAAATTTCAAAAGGTCATTTCTTGGAAATTATTGCTGAGGTTTATGCATCTCTTGATATAATATCTAGAAATGTGCTAAGAAAATTAGATCATCAAATGTTTAGGTTTTAGAAAATCATGAAATTAATACATTTAACTGGGCTATATATCATCATTTAGTTCATGGATATATGTTGATAACCCTAAAATGCACTATACTGAAATGTAAAGGGGAAATATTTACTCAGTAATGACTCATATAATTAGGTACACAGATGATAAAATATATTAATTTATTCAATAATTTTTCTTAAGCACATGCTAGATACAAATAACTGTATTAGGTGCTAGAGATGCAGAGACAAAAATATAGTTCCCATTTTCAAGGAGCTTACATTCTATGGAGATGTTTCAAAGTTTGGTTTTAGTCCACTTATGTGATTTCGTTGACAAAAGGAATCCCCAACCCCATTGACCAGTTACTTCGCAACTTATTTATTTAAGATACCTGCAACACTGAGGGTTTAAATGACATATCCAGTCATTATATGATGGACTCAAACCCAGATAATCCTGACTAAAGGTTGACTCTCTATCCCTTTTGCTATGGCAGTTTCTCCTCAACCACTGTAGAAGAAGATAATATAGTCATTCAGGATTCACTTACGTTAACCTATACACATCATAGAGTTTTTTGAATAGTTTGAGAGGACAAATTGTGAATGAAAAGTGGAGACCAAGGTGATCAAGATGGAAACAACTTCAGGAATGGATGAAGACATTTCTAGATTCTGGGCACGTTTGATTCTTAGGTCTCAGGTTAATTGTTCCTGTGATGTCAACACTTTCAAAAGTCTTTGAAGATATTTTAGGGAAAAAAAAGGAAAGAAATCACTATGTTCTAAAATGTTTAGAGTAGCTATCTGGTAGAAATTGAAGAGATGTCAATCAATTGGAAAGTGGCTGAACTCTAATTTATTTCTCTTTATGTATTTAAACAATGAAAGAATAAAAAAATTAAAATTATCTAATGCAATAGATTATATGAAGTTTATAAATTACATACTTATTCTCACAATTTCATAGATGAGACAATTAAGGTGTTTTTTTCAATTCAAACTATCAGGCTTAAACATGTACTCTTTCTCGAAATATCAGCACAAAACATAGGGTTGGGAGGGACATCAAAAGTCACTGGGCTCTGTCGTCTGCAATATGCCTGAAAGAACAGAGAATACACTATTCAGCCTTTTCTCATAGATCTGGTATTGTTAATGTGGCAGTTTCTCCACTTCCCTCTCTAATCCATATCAAGTCAATTTTCCTCCATTTGCAACTTAAACACATTGCTTCTATTTCTAACCCTTGTAGCTAAAAAATAACATGTTTAATCCCTCTTTTACTCAAAAGACTTCTAAATACTCAAATATTTCCATTCAAAATACTCTTTTATCAAGTCAAATATTACCATATCCTTCAACTGATATTCATATGACATTGTCTCAAGGTCTTTTAATATTTCCACCTTTCTCTCAAGGTTCTTTTTTCAAATAAAATAATCATAATTGAACACACTACTCCAGATATTATAAAGTGGGAATAATCAAGATTACCCTGAAAACTATACCTTCCTTTAATGTAACCTGAGACTATATCAGGGTTATTCTGGCTACTGTTTCATATTATTGACACATATTGAAATTCTAATTTCACTAGTTTAGCTCAATAAGGCACTATTTATACTGATTTAAGAGGAAATAGTTGTCTAACCATCTAAAATCTATGAAGTTAACACATACTTATATTTAAACCAATGTCTTATTTTTAAAGGATATTTTCAATCCTGATACTGTCATTGAGCATATCAGTCACCTCTCCTAGATAGTGACTTGAAAATTTCAAAATTATTTCATCTAGGTTTTCATTCCAATCTCTGATTTAACAAAAAATAAAAAAATAAGACCAAACACACATACACACACACACACACACACACACACACACACACACACACACGTGTGTATTTAATTCAAGCAACCATTTTTTCATCAAACTTCTCTAAAAATAATAATAATTCTGAGGCATATTTACTTTGACACCAGTGTCAAATGAATTGCTCAATTTCCTGGTACTATGGTCTAGAGACCCTTTCTTCTGATTCATATTCATATACAAGGTTCTTCTCTGGTACAGTAAGTCATATACCTTAAAGTTACTTCCTCAAGTCTTTCTTCATCTCTTTGTCCCATTGTGGTCTCCTTTGATTCAGTTTCAATGGACATAGCCAGTGGAGGAAGGAAGAAAGGAGAGCTAGAGTAAAACTGTCTCCTCCCCCAAGTACACTACTCTTTCAGAACCTCAGACCTTGGATTGTTTTAGCATGTGGTTACTGTTTTTATGTTTAAGATTATGACATGCTATTAGCCGAGCACAAGTCACTTCTCACGTGTTGTCATTTACCATTATTCAAACACTGAAACATGAAATTGCTTAATAATTTTTCCACCCATTATTGTCAGGTTATAGGGAAATTTAATACTTTGAGAAAATTGTTGACTTATTAATTGATTCAAGTGAATTCTAAGTCTTATGTAATTACAATAATTGAATGAACATAAAAAATTGAATTGAATGAACATAAAATCCTCATTCCCAACCATTTCCATAATATCTTTCACTCAGTACATTCCCTGCTCTAATTCAAAGCCTCATCACCTTGTACCTGAATTATTTTAATGACTTCCTATTAGTCTCCCTAAATCAAGTATTTTCTTTCTTTAATCTAACCATCACACATATTAATTAATAGTCCTAAATCACAGGTCTAATCATATCATTCACCCAAATCTCTAGTATCTCCATACTATTTTTAATGTCATTTTATTTTTTCAATTACATTAAAGATAGTTTTCAATATTCATCTTTTTATAAGGTTTTAGGTCCATATTTTCTACCTCTCTCCCTTCCTTCTTCCCTCTCCATGACAGCAAGTAATCTGATAGATTATACATATACAATCATGCTTAAAATATTTCATATTAGTCAAAGTGTGAAAGAAGAATCATAAAGAAAAAATAAGAGAAAGAAAAATATTTATAAAACAAATTTTAAAAAGTGAAAATAGTATGCTTTGGTCTTCATTCAGATTCCAGAGTTGTTGGGTTTTTTTAGGTTTTTTCAAGGCAAATGGGGTTAAATGGCTTGCCCAAGGCCACACAGCTAGGTAATTTTTAAGTGTCTGAGACTGGATTTGAACCCAGGTACTCCTGACTCCAGGGCTGGTGCTTTATCCACTGTGCCACCTAGCCACCCCTCAGATTCCCTAGATTATACTCTGGATATGGATGGCATTTTTCATCACAAGACTTTTTTAATTGTCCTTCATCATTCAACTGCTGAGAGGAGCAAAGTCCATCATAGTTGATCATCACCTAATGTTTTGTTATGTTTTGTTCTTAAATAAAAAATAAAAGGATACTTCAATATGTATTCAGAAACCACCAGCTTGTGCTTTGGGATTGTATTGCATTTTTATTATAAGTTATTCAGAGATGTCTTGGGACATAAGACAAAGGAGAAAAAAAATCTGACCATAAAAATTGCTAGGGTGATAGGAAAAATCAAAACACACTTTCAGAAGAACAAAGTGAAAGTCTACATTCAAAACCTCCAAGAAAATAAGAATTAGTCTTAGGCTATGGTAGAGTTCAAAAAGGAATTTGAAAGTCAAGTTGGGCAGGTAAATATTAGGAAAATCATAAAAAAGTCAGCAGTTTTTTGAAGGAGTCACAAAAATTTCTGAAGAAAATAACAATTTAAAAACTAGACTAGGCCGAATGGAAAGAAAAGAGTTATAAAATGCCCAGCTTTTCCCATGAGAAAAGTTGTCATTCACAGTTGATCAATCTATAATATTGCTGTTACTTTACATATAGTATATTTTATACTGTATCTTCTCATGTATGTTTTTTCCAGCTTTTAGTGAGAGTACCCTGCTCATAATTTCTGACAGTAGAATAGAATTCAATCATTTACCACAACTTGTTCAGTCATTCCTCTACTGATGACTATTCTCTCAATTTTCAATTCTTTGCCACAAGAAAAGAGATGATATTGTCTTTTGGGATATGGACCTATTCCTATGGAGTATGACATTGCTAGGTCAAAGTTTCAAATCACTCTACAGAATGGTTGAATCATTTCACTACTCTTCCAATAGTGCATCAGTATTTCATTTTTCCCTATATCCCCTCCAACATTTATCATATTTTCTATCCTATTATTCAAAACCAGACATATAAGACAGTACCTCAGTACTAGTAGTGATTTAGAACTTTTTTTAATATGTTCATAAATAGCATTGATGATCTCATCTGAAAATTGTTCATTACATTTGATCATTTATCAGTGGAGAGTGGCTCTTATTTTTGTTATAAATTTGACTGTTTAAGAAATGAGGTCTCTATCAGAGAAACTTTTTCAATATTTTCCCCCACAGTTATTATTGCTAATTGTATTTCCTTCCATACTATTTCCTCCACCTTTATTTATTCTATTCTCTCTTTATTTACCTTGGCTTCTGACTACCTCTTCCCACAGTCTGCCTTTCCCTCTATTAACTTCTCCCTCTTTCTCTCATCTCCTTCCCATCCTACTTTCTTATAGGGTAGGACAGGTTTCTATACCCATTTGAGTGTATATATGTTATTGTCTCTCCAAGACAATTCCAATGACAGTAAGGCTCACTCAATCCCCCTTACATCCTACCCTCTTTCACTTCATTGCAAAAGCTATGTCCTCCTTTTCCTTTCTGTCAGTATTTTATTCTCTCACTCCTTAGCTCCATAATATACTATCCTTTTATATTCAACTCCCACCTTTACCCTGTCCATATATATACTCCTTCTAACTAACCTAATAAATGAGAACGTTTATGAGTTATCAATATCATCTTTACATGCATGAATACAGTCAAAATCATTAAATTCCTTATGAATTCCTTTTGCTATTTACCATTTCATATTTCATTTGAGTCATATTTGAAGATCAAATTTTCTGTTGAGCTCTGGTCTTTGCATGAGAAAAACTTGAAAGTGCCCTATTTCATTGAATGCCCAATTCCCCCCCCCCCCCCCCCGAAAAAGTAAGCACGGTTTTGCGGAGTAGCTGATTCTTGGTTGCAATGCAAGTTCCTTTGTCTTAATGTAAAAGCTGCTAAATTCTGCTTGATCCTGACTGTGGTTACACAATAATTGAATTGTTTCTTTCCAAATGCTTGAAATATTTTCTATTTAGCCTGGGAAATATGAAATTTGATTATAATATTATAGAAATATTTCATTTTGGGATCTCTTTCAAGAGGTTTAGATTCTTTCCATTTCTATTTTACCCTCTATTTCTAGAATATCAGACCAGTTTTCCTTGATAATTTCTGAAAAGATGAGGTCTAGAATCTTTTTCTCTTCTGGCTTTCATGGAGCTCAATAATTTTGAGTTATCTCTCTAGATCTATTGTCTAGGTTACTTGTCTTTACAATGTGATCTTTCACATTGTCTTCTAGCTTTTCATTCTTTTGATTTTGTTGCATAATTTCTTGACTCCTCACAATCATCAACATTTCTTTGCTGAATTTTATAGTCTAAAGACCTTCTCTTCCCTTCAGTCAATTTTGCTTTTTAAAGTCTTCTTATTGACTTTTTATAACTCTTTTTTCCATTCAGCCCAGTCTAGTTTTCAAATTACTATTTTATTCAGCATTTTTGTGCCTCTTCACAAAGGTGATGACTTGATTCTTTATGATTTTCCTAATTTTTCCTCTATCTTCTCAACTTGCTTTACAAATTTCTTTTTGAAATTTATCATGGTCTAAGAATGATTCTTATTTTTCTTGGAGGCTTTCTATGTAGGTTTTCACTTTGTTCTTCTGAGTGTGTTTTGATTTTCCCTATCACCCTAGCAAATTTATGGTCAGATTTTTTTTCTCCTTTGTATACTCATTTTCCCAATCTATATATGACTTGATTTTAAATCTTTCTTGAAGTAGGAATCTATTTCCTTGGTGAAGCAGACAGTATCCCAAGCTTTTGTGCATTTTTTGCAGCTTTTTCTAGAAATACTTCTAGGTACTTGCAAATTTTTGGTTCTTCCAAGATTGTAAGAACTAAGGAGAGTTTTTTACTATTCTCCAGGCATGTGCTCTGGTCTTTGGATAATGACAAGAATTACTTTCTGCTTTGGAACTGTTAAGAAGGTTCCTACTCTCCTGAGACAGCAAGATCTGCTTTGCTACTGATCCTCTTTTTCTTCCTGGGACTGTGACCCTGGTAGAGTATGGGAAAAGAAACAGAGTCCTGCCTTAGTAATAACAAAATGTAATTTCCTTCTGACCCCTTTACTATCTGAGGGGTTGAGGACTCTTAACGGCAGCTGCTGCTGTGATTCAGTGGCTCCCAAGGACTGTTTCTGATCTGCCAGGACAGGGTCTGCTGTGTCTGGATCTACATGGAAGTGTGCTCCACTCTCTGGTGTGACAAACTTTTAATGCTGACCTTCCAAACTATCCTTGGCATTCTCTGGGCTGAGAGGGCTGAAAACCACCAAAGCTGCCACTGACCCAGGCACCTCACTCCCTTTTTCATGGACAGATGGGGCTGGTGATTGCAGGTTGGACCTGTGATATACTTCACTCCTGTCTCACTCCAGTGCAATATACAAGCTATTTTTGGACTGGAAAATTCTTTCACTCCATCTTTGTGTGCCATTGCAGAATATGTTGAGAATCATTATTTTAATACATTTGGAGGTTTTAGGGTCCCAGCCCTTTACACCATCATCTTGGCTCTCTCCCACCACATTACTCTCAAGATAAAAAAAAAAAACTTGCCTTTAAAACCCTTCACACTGTGTCTAGAGAGTGCCTTTCCAGATTTCTTTGACTCACCTTCATATTCTATATAATACAGCCAGAATGGCTTATTCTTAACAACATATTTTACCAAGTCTTTTTCATCTCCTATCTATGCATTTTGTCCAGATTTATTCCTTATGTATTTCATGCACACTTCAAAGCCTTTTCTAATTCTATTAGTTTCTATTGTCTCACACTATGAAATTCATATACATTTATATGTATATGATATGCATATGTATATATATATATATATATATATATTGAATTCTCTTAAATATTTAAATGTGTTAAGTTCCCTGAAGCCAGGAGGTATTTGAATTTAATGTTTCTATTCCTACTATTTAAACAAATATTTGATAATTAATAAGTGCATGTTGATTGAATGTACTCAAGATAAACAGGATATAGTAAGGTCCAAATGGACTCCTTACATGATATGCAGGATAGTTTCAGGTGTGATTGCCAAATTATTGTCTCAGATTTTTAAAAAAGATGGAGAAGAGGAAAGTTATCCCAGAATTGGACTATAGAAAATATTCTGACTTTAAAAAAAAAAAGAAAGAAAAAAACAGATTGTATTTGTAAACTGTAGGTCAGGAAGCTTGACTTTTATTCTGGGCAAACTTCTAGAACATATCTTTTACAAGATTGGATAGTGGACAATTGGAAAAGGAAGCAATCATCAATAACAAGTCTTGGTACACCAATCTCATTTTTTTTAAATGTTCAGTAAACCAGGGGAATGCTAAATGGATCTACATAAAGAGATGCAAATATGACTAGGTTTTAGAGAATCATTTGTAAAATTCCTTCAAGCTATTGTTATGGATTAGAGGGAAAGGCTACATAATAGCAGAGTTCAGTGATTCTGAAGCAGATTGAATATGATAATTCAAGATCTAGTCATTAATTATTCAAAGTGAACCAGGAAACAAGTCTTAAATAGAGTAATCCAGGCATCTGTACTTGTTCTTATTTTTATTTAACATATTTATTAATTCCTTAGACAAAGCATGCATGTTTATTAAATGTGCAAAAGACACAAATCTGGGAACCATGCCTAACTCAATGAACTCATCAGATCCAAAAATATTGTATCAGAGTAAAATATTGGAAATAATCTAATAAAATGTAAATGTGATAGGGATAAATGCAAAGTCTTACACTAGGCTTTAAAACAACCTCAGGCCCAATATAGGAGAAGCTGGGAAGATAGTATCTCACCTGAAAACCAACTAGAGGTATTATTAATGTCCTAATAATTTAACATGAAAATCAAAAAGTTCATAAGATCAAAGACTATTAAGAAAGGTATGATGACAAGAGCAGCAGAACTAATAGTCCTTCTACTAAAACAGAAATGAACTGGTCCTGGACACAGACACAAAAGTTTTCTAGGGACAGCTAGATGGTGCAGTGGATATAGCACTGATCCTGGAGTCATGAGGACCTAAGTTCAAATCTGACCTCAGACATTTAATAATTAGCTATCTGCATGATCGTGGGCAAATCATTTAACTCCACTGCCTTATAAAAACAAAAGAAATTATGAAAAAGTTTCCTGACTTGATAAGGTCTATCAGAACTTGTATTCCAATATAATCAATTTTGAGAATTCCAATATCAGTACAACATTAGCATGATGTTTTTGGACTCAGTTTTTGTGGCAAACAGATAAGAATTAGAAAAAAATGTATTTGAGAGAAACATATTCATTTCCTAATACATAATTTTGAAAAGAAAATGAAAATTGCAAAAATTATAAAATGAAGAACATTTTGTCTAAATAATAATCCTCTGTCTTTTACACCCTACCATCCCAAAATCTCATTATCTTTGGAAACATGATTTTAATTTGTATTTTTTTTCAAATCATTGCCACAGATGTAGGATCCAGATAGTGGTACAAATCTAGGAAGCTCCTCTAGCTTTTCCCTTGAAGGGATGTCCATCAGTTGGGGAATGATTGAATAAGATATGGTTCACAAATACAATGGAGAATTCTTGTTCTTTAAAAAATCATGACTGTGAGACTTCTGGCCAAGATGGTGGAGAGAAGACAGGCACTGTGTTAAAGTCTCCTGATCTTCCCTCATATAGAATATGAAACAAACCTCTTACCAGAAATCCAATTGACAAAACCCAGAAAGAGAAGTAAGGAGAAGAACATCTACCTCAAGATTTGTTTTCTGGGATCAGTGAACCCAGGCACAGAGGGCAGATTTTGCTAGTACCACAGGACAGGGTGAGAGTCTGGGAACCAAAGGGTGGGACTAGACTGATCAGCAGTAGGGGGAGAGAGTCTGAGAGGAGGAGTGGACTGATCAACCATGGGGGGAGGGGCCAACTGGGGATCAGAGGCATTGGTAGTGGTACTGAGGGTCTGTAGCTTACTGGCAGGGTTGGAGGGTGAGTTCCAGTGTGGGAGAGTTGCAGACATCGATCCCTGGGCTCCTCTGGTATGGAGGAACTCAGAGTTCATACCTACACTTCAGTGGAAGCCTCTTCCCAGAACAAACACAATTATAGCCCACCTATGCTTCAGGCTCATGTGTGAACAACAGAGTTCAGTTAGCTGTGAAGAGGAAGACCAATTACCTTGCTCTAGGGCAAAGCCCCAGTTGTTCAGAGATCAAAGTATTGAGCAGCTCCAACCACCTCTTCCAGGCCAAGGGAGAGGGTCTCAAATCAAGGTTTTATATATATATATGACACTCCAGAGAAAGCAACCAACACATTCTACTGGCCAGCCCACTTGGAGTTACTAAACCTAGTGAGTAAACCCACTACAGATCCCAACACCAAACCTCTGCGAATCAGGCCCTGCCAAACACAAGGTCTTAGGAAAATGAGTAAAGGCCAGAGAAAAGAAGGGACCATAGAAAAATTCCTAGAAGGAAAAGACCCTAAGTCAGAGAGACCTAGAACTTCTGAGGAAAATATGATCTGGTCACCAGCACAGAAAGACTTCCTTGAACAAATCAGGAAGAAGTATAAAAATCAATTGGAAAATTTGGGAGAGAAAATTGACACCTTGCAACAAGAAAACAAAACCTTGGGAAACACAATTGGACAAATACAAAATGATAATAATTCTCTCAGATCTTCAAATGGGCAAATGCAAAAAAGAAAAATAATTCTCTCAAAACTTCAAGCAATCAAATTGAAAAGTCTTACAAAAATAGAATTTACCAATTGAAAAAGGAATTGCAAAAGGAAAATAAAGAAAATTCTTCTCTAAAAAAAATGAATGGAATCTGTGGAAAGTAATGACTTCATGAGACAGAAATAGTCTATTAAACAAAACCAAAACATTGAAAAAATACAAGAAAATGTAAAATACCTCATGAGCAAAACCACTGACCTTGAGAATAGATTGAGAAGGGAAAACCTGAGAATGAATTATCTTCCTAAAATATTGAAAAGAAAAAAAAAGCCTGGGCATAACATTGCAGGATTTAGTGATGGAAAACTGCACTGATATCATGAAACCCGAGGGCAAAATAATTATTGAATGAATACATTGATACCCTCCAGAAAGAGATCCAAAGATAAAAATATCAAGGAATTTTGTGGCCAAATTCCAGAAAAATCAGTTAAAATAGAAAATCCTGCAAGCAGCCAGAAAGAAACAATTTAGATATGAAGGAGCCACAGAAAGGATTAGGCAGGACCTGGCTGCATCAGCATTAAGGAATGAAAGGCATGGAATGAGATATTTCAAAGAGCAAGGGAGCTTGGAATTCAACCAATAATCCACTACCTAGAAAAGCTGAGCCTTCTCTTCAAGGGGAAAAGATGTACATTTAATGAAATGGGAGAATTCTAACATTTCCTGATGAAAGACCAGAGCTCAATAGAAAATTTGGACATCAAACAGAAGACTCAAGAGACACATAAAAAAGGTTAAAAAATGGTAAAGAAAAAAAAATTACTATCCAATAATATGAAACTAGCTATATTCCCAGATGAGTGAAAGATTCTCATAACTCTTGAGTACTATAACTGTATAAGAGAGAATATACTTAACCAGAAGTGATGGACACCCATGACTTTCCTGTAACTCAGATAGAATGATTTAAAAATAATACCTCCTTATAAAGGAGAACAATAAAGAGACAGGAGGGTGGAGGAGATTGAATGGGGGATAAATCTCAGTATATTAAGGGGTACAAAAGGCCTATTGTAATAAAAGGAATGAATGGAATAGGTGATAACCACCCAACTCTGCCTCTCATCAGACTTGGCTTAAATTTAACTAACACACACACTCAGTTAAGAAACTTATCTTACCTTTCAAGTATTAAAAGGGGAAAAGGGGAGGGGGAGAAAAAGGGGAACTAACATAAGGAAGGGAAGGAAGAAAGGGAAAAGGTAAAGGGGAAAGAAAGGGGAGGGGGTTGATATAGGAGGACAAACACTGAAGGTGGTGGTATTCAGAAACAAAGTACTGGGGAATATGGATAAATTGAAAAAAGGGGAAAAATACAAACAGAGGGAAGATAGCAAGTAGGGCAATAAAGAGTTAATAATTATAACTTGGAATGTAAATGGGATGAACTCTCTCTTAAAAGGTAAGTAAATAGGAGAGTGGGTTTAAAACCAGAATTCTACAATATGTTGCTTACAAGAAAGTCATTTGAAGCAGAGAGACACATATAAAGTAAAGGAAAATGGTTGGATAAAAATATATTTTGTTTCAACTGAAGGGAAAAAAAGCATGGGTAGCAATCCTTATCTCAGACAAAGCAACTGCAAAAATAGATAGCATTAAAAGAGATAAGAAAGGAAACCATATCCCCCTAAAAGGTACCATATGCAAAAAAGTAATTTCAGTACCAAATATCTATGAACCCAATGGTATAGCATTCAGATTCTTAGAGGAGTAGTTGAAAGAGCTACAGGAAGACATAGACAGCAAAACTCTACCAGTGGGAGACCTCAACCTCTCACTCTCACTCTCAGATTTAAATAAATCTAATCAAAAAATAAACAAGATGGAAGTTAAGGAGGTAAATAGATTGTTAGAAAGCTTAGATATGATAGTCTTGTGGAAGAAACTGAATGGAGATAGAAAGGAATATCCTTTTTATTCTACAGTATATGGCACTTACACAAATATTGACCATGTTCTAGGGCATAAAAAACCTAATGATCCTTGGGCCAGGGGATATCGAACCAAAATTAATTGGAAATTGAATATCCTCATTTTTAGATGAGTTTGGGGGATTCTCTAGGCATACCATCATGTCATCTGCAAAGAGTGAGAGTTTTGTCTCTTCCTTCCCAATTCTAATTGCTTCAATTTCTTCTTCTTCTCTTATGGCTGAAACCAACATTTCAAACAACTAAGCTAACATGTCAAACAACAAATTACAAAAAGAATTAATCATTTCCTCCTAGACAATGACAATAATAAAGCAGCATAATAAAACCTAAGGAGTTCACTCAAGGTGGCTATCAGGGGATATATTATATCTTTAAATGGTTACATGAATGAATTAGAGAAAGAGAAAAGCAATGAATTGATTTTGTAACCAAAAAAGATAGAGAAAGAACAAATTAACAAACCCCAATTAAATACTAAATGAGAAATTCTAAGAATTAAAGGAGGAATTAATAAAATCAAAAGCAAGAAATCTATTAAACCAATAAATGAAACCAAAAGTTAGTTTTATAAAAAAATTCCAATAAAATTGAGAAACCTCCCATCAATTTGATTTAAAAAAGAAAGAACCAAATTGCTAGTATCATAAATGAAAAAGGTGAACTCACCACCAATGAGGAGGAAATTAAAGTAATAATTCAGAATTAATTTGCCCAACTCTATGCCAATAAATGTGACAGTCTAAATAAAATGGATGAATATTTAAAAAAATTTAACTTGCCCAGGTTAAATGAAGAGAAAAATTAAATACCTAAACAATCCTATCTCAGAAAAAAAAGAAATTCAACTAGCCATTATTAAACTCCCTAATAAAAAAAACTCCAGGACCAAATAGATTCACAAGTGAATTATATGAAACCTTTAAGGAACAATTGGTTTCAATTCTATATAAACTGTTTGGAAAAATAGGTGAAGATGAAATTCTGTCTAACCCTTTCTATGACACCAATATGGTGCTGATACCTAAACCAGGAAGAGTTAAAACAGAGAACAAAAATTACAGACCTATCTCCCTGATGAATATAGATGCAATAATCTTAAATAAAATTTTAGGAAAATGATAACAACAAGTTATCACTAGAATAATACATTACGACCAAGTAGGATTTATCCCAGAATGCAGGATTGGTTCAATATTAGGAAAACTGTTAGTATAATTACTTTATTAGTTAATATAATTAATTATATCTATAACAATCCTATAAGAAATTGTATCAATAGATGCTGGAAAAGCTTTTGACAAAATATAGCACCCATTCCTACCAAAAACACTAGAGAAACTAGGGAAAATGGATTGCTCCTTGGAATAATAAAGCAGTATCTATCTGAAAGCATCATCAGTCATCATATGCAGTGGGGATAGATTAGAGTCATTGCAAATAAGATCAGAGAGAAACAGGATGCCCGTTATCACCACTACTATTCAATATTGAATTAGAAATGTTATCTTCAGCAATAAAAGAAGAAAAAGAAATTGAAGGAATTAGAATTGGGAAGGAGGAGACAAAACTCTCACTCTTTGCAGATGACATGATGGTATGCCTAGAGAATCCCAAAAAAATCATCTAAAAAAACTCCTGAAAAATGATCAACTTTAGCAAAGTCAAAGGATATAAATTAAAACCTCAAAGATACTCAGCATTTCTATATATGACTAGCAAGATACAGCAGAAGGAACTAGAAAGAGAAATCCCATTCAAAGTACCCTCAGACAATATAAAATACCTAAGAGTTTATTTGCCAAGATAAACTCAAAAACTTTTTGCACAAAAACAATTACAAAACACTTCTCACACAAATAAAATCAGATTTAAATAACTGGGTAAACACCAATTGCTCATGGATAGGTCAAACTAATATAATAATGACAATTCTACCAAAACTAAACTGCCTATTTAGTGCCCTACCAATCAAAATTCCAAAAAACGTCACCTTAATGAGTTAGGAAAAATTGTAAGTAAATTCATATGGAGAAATAAAAGTATCAAGAATTTCTAGGTATTCAATGAAAAACATTGCAAAAGAAGGTCGTTTAGTCTTACCAGATCTAAAAATTATATTATAAGGCATCAGTCATCAAAATTATCAGGTACTGGCTAAGAAATAGAGTGATGGATCAGTGGAATAGACTAGGTGCAATAGCTGGAAATGATTATAGTAATCTGTTGTTTGATAAACCCAAAGAGTACCGCTATTGGGATAAAAACTCCCCCTTTGATAAAAATTGTTAGGAAAGTTGGAAGCTAGTATGGAAGAAACTTGGATTAGACCAACACCCCACACTCTATACCAAGATAACATCAAAATGGATACAGGATTTAGACATAAAAACAACAATGTAAGCAAACTAGAAGTTAAGAGAGTAGTTTACCTGTCAGATCTATGGAAAGGGAAGCAGTTTATGACCAAGGAAGAGATGGAGAACATCATTAAAAATAAAATAAATAATTTTGATTACCTTAAATTAAAAAGCTTTTGAACAGACACAACCACTGTGACCAAGATCAAAAGAAATGTAGTAAATTGGGAAAGAATTTTTACAATTAGTATCTCTGACAAAGGATGCATTTCTAAATTATACAGAGAGCTGAGTCAAATTTAAAAAAACAACCAAGGTATTCCCTAATTGACAAATGGTCAAAAGATCTGCAAAGGCAACTTACAGGTGAGGAAATCAAAGTGATCCATTGTCATGAAAAATTGCTCTAAATCCTTAATTGTTAGAGAAATGCAAATTAAAGCATCTCTGAGGTACTACCTCACACCTCTCAGACTGGAAAATATAAACAGAAAGGACAATGATCAGTGTTGGAGGGGATGTGGGAAATCTGGGACACTAAAACATTGTTGGTAGAGCTGTGAACTCCTTCAACGTTTCTGGAGAGCAATTTAGAATTATGTCCAAAGGGCAACAAAAATGTTCATACCGTTTAATCCAGCAATACCACTACTGAGTCTATACCCTGAAGAGATGATGAAAAAGATTACAAACATCACTTATACAAAAATATTCATAGCAGCCCTGTTTGTGGTGGCAAAGAATTGGAAATTAAGTGAATGTCCTTCAGTTGGGGAATGGCTTAAATTGTTGTATATGTATGTCATGGAACACTATTGTTCTATTAGAAACCAGGATGGATGGGAATTCAGGGAAGCATTTTTCTTCTTATCTAGTCACTTTTCCTATTAGAACAACACTTCATTTGATGACAAATTTAATGAATGCAAAACTAAATACAAGTACACACTCGTTTATCTTACTTTGGGAAACGACAGGCAAATACAGCATAGTTTGTCTCAACTTAAAGCTGTAAAGATTTCCTAAATGTTAATGACATCAAAATATTCAAGAATTTCATCAGGATTTCCACTGGAATAGTACAAAATAGACTTGTACTTTTTTTTTTTTAACCTCTTCAAATATTCCACTTCAACTAATTCCCAAAATCTGTCCTCTGGATTGGCTCATTATCATCAATCTTGATAAAAATTTATAGAATTCTAGAATCTTAGAGTTTTAACAGTAGAGACTACAGAAACTGTTGTGTAATAAATGATTCTTCTACAACATCTCTGAAAAATGGGCATCTTAGCCTCTGTTTAAGGACTTCTAGTAACAGAGAACTCACTACTTACCCAAGCATCCAATTAAACTTTTGGATGCTCTATTAGAAAAAAATTATCTTTTTTTTTTTAGCTAAAAATCTAATTCTCTGGAACCCAATTGCTCCCAGGTAGAAGGGGACTATGTAGAAAAAATGTTAATCTCTCTCTTCTAATGATAGGCTTTCAAATTCTTAAAGAGAGCTATCATATTAATTTTAAATTTTTATCTGAGATAAATTACCCTGATTTTTTTACCAAAAGAGAAAAATATCTAATTTAACTAATTCTTTAGTAGTATTCCAAATTGTTTTCAAATGAAGTTTGAACAAGATGACACAAGATTCACAGAGCAATATGAAATGAACGTGAAAAGGGAGTCTAGAGTGAGATTATGCTGAGATGTGAAGTTGTGAAGCCCCCCCCCACCTTTGCTCTATCTTCCCAACATGCACTTGAGATTGGGCCTCTAAGCTAAAAAGATGTCCCTATGTTCAAGATACTATGTATATATTTTTAAAATTATATAGGCCACAATCCCTCCATCCTGTTATTTTGTTAGAAGATACAATTACCTCAAAGAAAGATATTTCAATTAAAATAATAAATCATGACAGTAACACAACTTACTTTTTAAAATCTGGTCTATACTATCCCACAAAAATATAGTGCACCAATAAAGAGTGTGTACAAACAGAGAGAACCCTCAAAAGTATATATTTAGGAAATATGAATTCAGGCAAACTCAGATTCAGCAGTTCCCTGATGTCATTTTTTTTCCTATGGTCTCTCACTATGTCCCACTGCTTTCATCATTTCTTCCATTCAAATTGCTCAGTTGAGTTCCCTAAATCTGTACCTCTCCATAGCTCAAAACAAACTGCCAGGGCTAGGCTTTTCCCAGTTGCAAAGCTGATATATCTTCTGAGTGTTCTGAATTTCATCACCACTGTACATTGATTGTGTGTATGTTGTGAGGAAAGAAGAAAGAAGCAGGGGGACATTTCTCTTCATTTGCTCTCCTTCACAAGTTTCCAGAAGAGTAACAAGGGAAAAGGTAAAGTATATTTCTCTCTCAATAGTTAGGGTTTTTTTCCCTTCTAAAGCTGAATTTTTCTTAACCAACAGGACTTTCCTCTCAACTGAAAAAGACATAGAATTCAATTTTTCTAAGGCAATTATAGGTATGGCTAATTTTTTTATCCAGCCTCAAATTCTATAAAATTAACTAAGGAAGTTCCTCCTACCTGGACAACTATGTATGAAAATTCCCCTATATTTCCTTTGAAAGGGTCACAATTAATTCCATAGTCTTTAAAACATAAAATGGTTCACAACCTGAATGGATGCACTTATTACAGTCTACAAACATGAGTACTTTAAGATCTCAGAGTATCTGTGCTTTGTTTTTTCCTGTCACACATAATGTCAGAGAATTGATTGATCACTGGTTCCCTGACAAACTATGCTTGTATTTTGTCCTAGAGGCAAGAGGTAGGCAGTACATATTTATGAGTAGAGAGTAATAGAGTTAGACATGTGCTTTAGGAAGTTTTTTGTTTTGGTTTCCAACTATAGAATATAATAATGTTTGTCCATTATTTGGAAGAAGACCATGGAAGGTCTTGACATTAGGGAAGTCATGACATCATGACAAGCACATAAATTGTAGTGTGTGGTGGGGTGTGCTGTGCTGAGTGAGGCACAAGACTCACTTTCTCCTCCAGAGTCATCTGGGTTCTGGTGGCCAGATATGAATCAGGATGCCTGGAAATGATCCTAGATGTTAACTGATTTCCTCCTCAATCCAAGGCCACTGCCCTATCCATTGTGCTACCTAGTTGCCCTTATAGAAGATAGAAGAGAGACTAGAAGTAGGGAGATAAATTAGCAAATTATTGTAATAGTACATGTCTGTGACAGTAAGAATGAAGGAAAAATGCTGTATTATTAGAATTCAAAAAATTTTGCAGCTGTATTTATATATAGTTTCAGGAGCATGAAGAACAAACAATACCAAATTTTTGAATATTTATGATAGATGAATGATAGTACCTTCAATAGCAAAAGGAAAACTTGGAGGAAGGATGGTTTTAAGGGAAAAATAAAGCTTTTGGGCATGATCAGTTTTATATGGCTGCAAGACATCCACAGAGATGCAAGTTGCACTATTTCCTTAACATTCCACACCTCAATAAAATAATTATTAATGTATTGGCTTAATATATTTAAGATATCTACTATTTGAAAAAAATATGAAATATTTGGAAAGCAAGGTACTGAACTGTGGGTATTTACAGATAGTCAAGAAAGCAAGGATAAAAATTTTAAAAGTTCATTTAAAAAAAACCTAAAATTATATAAGACAGAACAATTTTTATTATGTTAATTTGCTGCATATGAACCAGTAAAAGAAATTCACATTTTCTTATTCAATCCTCTGATTCTTCTTTGTATTTTGAATTTTTTCTTAAGTATTGCTAAATTTACAATAAAAAAAACTAAACTAATTAAGAAAGATATTGGGAAATTGCTTGAGTGGTTGAGTAGCAAGTGATTTTTAGATGAGGGAAAGGAAGTCCAGGTAGCAGAACCCAAAGAACAATGAACACATTTACAACATTGTGTGATGATCAATCCTGATGGATGCAGATGCTCTCAGCAGTTCAGACAGCTAGAACAACTCTATTAGATTGACTAGGGACAATTCTATCCCCATCAGAGGAAGAAAACAAAACAAAACAAAATAAAAATGAATCCTTCAGAATCTCATGAGCATTACATTCACTTTTAAAATAAATATCCCTTATGTATTTCTTTCCAATCCTAATTCCTCATACCAAAAATGACTAATTTATAAACATGCTTAACACAAATATGTATGTAAAATATTAAACTGACTCCTTGCCTCTGGGGGAGGGTGGCAGGAAGGAAGGGTGGAGGCAAATTTTGCAGCTTAAAATTATACATAGGCATGTGGATGAATGTTGAAAAACCTTTATAACATGAATTTGTAAAAATAAAACATCCCTTTGGTGTCCTCTCAAAAATAACATTAAAAAAAAAAACCTCTTTATAGAAATCTGATGGAACAAAACCCAGCAAACAAGTTAGGAGAAGAACACTTACCAACAAGGTCTGTCTCAGAGGACTGTGGGTGAACCAGGGAATGAAGACCAGAGGGTGGGTGCAGGTACAGCAGCAGTGGGGGGTGGGGGTTGGAAGCCAGAGGATTGGCCTTAATCACACAGGTTTTGGTGGGCTGGTGCAAGAACAAGCTTTATCCACAGAGTCTTTGGCCTGGGAGGGGAGGTCTGCACACCTGGAAATCTTCAAGTCTGGTGTGGGACCTGAGCTTCATGCTTTTAGCAGAGCATTCTTCCAGAAACAATTGGTAGCAGCCCCACCTCCACCCCCTCAGGCTCAGGTATGGACTATAGAGTCACTCAGCTGAAAGGGAAATTGGTTTCTAGCCTATTGTTCAAGGTCAACTCAAACCTGACTGCCCCTCCTCACTCCCTCCAGGATTGGGAGAGGGCTTCAATCTCTCCAGAGAAAGCAACCAGCACCCCCTATGTGCTGGCCCTTGGAATTACTAAACCAAGTGGATAAATCCTCTAGGCTTTTCAAAAGCAAACCTCTGAGAGTCAGCCCCTCCAATACAAGATCCTAGGAAAATGAAGAAAAGCCATTGAAAAGGGGGACCCATGAAGAAATGTTTAGAAGATGCTAACCCAGAGAGATCTAGCACTTCTGAGGAGAGTATAAATTGGTCTCCAGGCCAGAAAGACTTCCTTGATGAAATCAGGAAGGAGTATAAAAATCAATTGGAATAATTAGGAAAAGAAACTAAAGAGAAAATTAACATGTTACAAGAGAAAATTAACATTTCACAGCAAGAAAACAAATCCTTGGAAAATACAATTGGACAAATACAAAATGAAAATAATTCTCTTAGATCCTCAATTGGACATATGCAAAAAGAAAATAATTCTCTCAAAATTACACTTGGGTAAATGGAAAACTTCAAAAATAGAACTGACCAATTGGGAAAAGTATTTGCAAAAGGTAAATGTAACAAAATTTTTCTCTAAAAAAAGAATGGAATTGGTGGAAACTAATGACTTCATGAGACAATAAGACTCTGTTGATTAAAACCAAAAGATCAAAAAAAAAAGAAGAAAATGTAAAATATCTCATGACCAAAACGACTGAGCTTAAGAACCCGTTGAAAAGGGACAACCTGAGAATTATAGGACTTCCTAAAAACATTGAAGACAAAAAAAACCCTGGACTTAATATTACAGGATTTAGTGATGGAAAACTGCTATGATATCATGGAAACAGAGGTCAAAATAGGTATTGAAAGAAAATATTGATCCACCTCCAGAAAGAGATCATAAAATGAAAATGCCAAGAAATGTTGTGGCCAAATCCCAGAGCTATCAGATGAAAAAGAAAATCCTGCAAGCAGCCAGAAAAAAATAATTGAAATATCAGGGAGCCACAGTAAGGATCACTCAGGACCAAGATACATAAACATTAAAGGATTGAAGGGCCTGAAATGAGATATTCTGAAGAGCAAGGGATCTTAGCATGCACACAAACTATCCAGTAAAGGTTATCCTTCTCTTCCAGGGGAATAGATGGACATTTAACAAAATGTGATACTTCCAATATTTCCTGATGGAAAGACCAGAGTTAAATAGAAAATTTGGAAATCAAACAGGAGGCTCAAGAAACACATGAAAAGATAAAAAATAAAAAAGAGGCAAAGGAAAAAAAAATTCTATCCAATAAGATGAAACTGGCTATATCCCCAGCTGGGAGAAAGATTCTAATAGCTCTTGAGAATTTTAACTCTATTAGAGAGAATATACTTAGCCAAAATTGATAGACACTCATGACTTACCATGAGAATGCTGTCCAAAAAGATGAAACTGGCCATATCCCTACCTGAGAGAAAGTTTTGGATAACTTTCAAAAACTGTAACTCTGTTGGAGAGAATATACTTAGCCAGACGTATTGGACACTCATGATGTTTCTGTGACTCAGATAAAATGATTTAAAAAAATACTTCCTTAAAAGGGGGTCAGTAAATAGATAGGAGGATGGAGGAAATTGAATGGGGTAAATCATATTAGATTAAGAGGTACAAAAGAAATATAGTAGTAGAGGGGAATAAGGGAGGGGCTGAGAGCCACCTGAATCTTCTTCTCATCAGATATGGTTTAAAATTAACTTACACACACAGGCTCAGTTAAGTTAAAAAGCTTATCTTATCTTTCAAGTATTGAAAGGGAAAATAGTGAGGAGGGGATGGAGAGGGGGAGAAAAAGAGAACCAACAGAAGGAAGGAAAGGAGGAAGGAGAAAAGGGAAAGGGGAAATAACTGGGAGGGGGTTGATATAGGAGGGCAAACATACTGAAGGTGGAAATATTCAGAAACAAAATACTGGGGAATATGGATAAAGAGGGAAAAGGAGAAAAATACAGAGAGAATATAGCATGGAGGGCAATAAAGAGTTAGTAATTATGGCTTTGAATGTGAAAAGAATGAACTCTCCCTTAAAACCTAAGTGAATAAGAGAGTGGGTTAAAAATTAGAATCCTACAATATGCTGCTTACAAGAAACTCATTTGAAGCAGAGAGATACATGGAAAGTAAAGGGAAAAGGTTGGAGAAAAATATATTTTGCTTCAACTCAAGGGAAAAAAGCAAGGGTAGCAATCCTTATCTCAGACAAAGCAGCTGCAAAAATAAATAGCATTAAAAGAGATAAGGAAGGAAACCATATCCTCCTAAAAGGCACCATACACAAATAATCAATTTCAATACTAAATATCTATGCACTCAATGCATTCATATTCTTAGAGGAGAATTTACAAGAGCTACATGAAGGCATAGACAGCAAAACTCTACTAGTGGGAGACCTTAATCTCCGACTCTCAGATTTAGATGAATCTAATCATAAAATAAACAAGAAGGAAGTTAAAGAGGTAAATAGATTGTTAGAAAACTTAGATTTCATAGAATTATGGAGGAAACTAAATGGGGATAAAAAGGAATATTTTTTTTCTGCACTACAAAGCACTTACACAAAAATTGACCATGTACTAGGGCATAAAAATATAATGATCAATTGCAGAAAGGAAGAAATAGTGAATACATCTTTCTCAGAGCATAATGCAATAAAAAGCACATGTAATAATTGCCCAGGGAGATATAGAACCCAAATTAATTGGAAATGAAATATCCTCATTTTAATGAAAGAGTGGATCAAACAACAAATTATAGAAAGAATTACTTCATCCTAGCTAATGACAATAATGAAACCACCTACCAAAACCTATGGGATTCACTCAAGGCAGCTAACAGAGGACATATTATATCTTTAAATGCATACATGAATAAATTAGAGAAAGAGGAAATCAATGAACTAAACATGAAACAAAAAAAAAATTAGGCAAAGAAAAAATTAACCCCCTAATTAAATATCAAATGAGAAATACTAAAAATTAAAGGAGAAATTAATAAAATCAACAGCAAGAAAACTATTGAACTAATAAATAAAACGAAGAGTTGATTTCATGATAAAACCAGTAAAATTGATAATCCTATGGTCAATTTGATTAAAAAAAGAAAACCAAATTGTTGGTATCATAAATGAAAAAGGTGAACTCATCACCAATGAGCAGGAAATTAAAGTAATAATTCAGAATTATTATACCCAACTCTATGCCAAGAAATTTGACAATCTCAGTGAAATAGACAAATATTTACAAAAATGTAAGCTGCCCAGATTAAATGAAGAGGAAACTAAATACCTAAATGACCCTATCACTTTAAAAGAAACTCAAGAAGCCATTATTGTACTCCCTAAGAAAAAAATCTCCAGGCACAGATGGAATCACAATTGAATTCTATCAAACATTTAAGGAAAAATTGGTTCCAATTGTATATAAATTCTGTGGAAAACTAGTTGAAGATGGAACTCTATGACACTAACACTTTGCTGGTACCTAAACCAGGAAGAATTAAAACAGATAAAGAAAATTATACAACTATCTCCCTGATGAATGTAGAAGCAAAAATCTGAAATAAAATTTTTAACAAAAAATGATTACAAGTTATCACTAGCATAATACACTATGGCCAAATAGGATTCATCCCAAGAATGTAGGGTGGACTCAATATTAGGAAAACAGTTAGAATAAACAATTTTATCAATAACAAACCTATCAGAAATCATGTGATTATATCAAGAAATGCTGAAAAAGCTTTTTTTTTTAGATTTTTCAAGGCAATGGGGGTTAAGGGCTTGCCCAAGGCCACACAGCTAGGTAATTATTAAGTGTCTGAGGTTAGATTTGAACCCAGGTATTCCTGACTCCAAGGCCGGTACTCTATCCACTATACCACCTAGCCAGCACTGAAAAAGCTTTTGACAAAATATAGCACCCATTCCAAATAAAAACACTAGGGGACATAGGAATAAATGAATTGTTCCTTGTAATAATAAACAATATCTAACTGAAAGCATCATCGAGCATGATATGTATTGGATAAGGCTAGAGGCATTCCCAATAAGATCAGGGGTGAAACAAGGATGCCCAGCATCACCACTACTATTAAGTATTGTATTAGAAATGTTAGTTTCAGCAATAAGAGAAGAAAAAGAAATTGAAGTGATTAGAATTGGGAAGGAAGAGACAAAACTCTCACTCTTTGCAGATGACATGATGGTATGCCTAGAGAATCCCAAAAAGTCATCTAAAAAACTCCTAGAAAAAATTAGTAACTTTAGCAAAATCACAGGATATAAAATAAACCCTCATAAAGCATCAACATTTCTATATATGATTAGCAAGATACAGTAGAAACAGCTAGAAAGTGAAATCCCATTCAAAGTAACCTCAGACATTATAACCTGGGAGTCTATCAGCAAAGTCAGACTCCAAAACCGTTTGAAAGTAATTATAAAACACTTTTCACACACATAAAATAAGATTTAAATAACTGGGCAAACATCAACTGCTCATGGATAGGTCAAGCAAATATAATTAAAAAATGACAATTCTACCAAAACCAAACTACTTGCTTAGTGCCCTAAAAATTAAAATTCCAAAAAATTTCTTTAATGAGTTAGAAAAAGTTTTAAGGAAATTCATATGGAGAAATAAAAAGTCAAGAATTTCCAGGGATTCAATGAAAAAAACTGCAAAAGAAGGTGGTTAAACCTTACCATATCTAAAATTATATTATAAAACATCAGTCATCAAAATTGTCAGGTATTGGATAAGAAATAGACTGATGAATCAGTGGAATAGACTAGATGCACTAACAGAAAATGAGTGTAGTAGTCTTCAGTTTGATAAACAAAAGGGGTCCAGCTATTGAGATAAAAACTCTCTCTTTGATAAAAACTGTTGGGGAAATTGGAAGTTAGTATGGAAGATACTTGGAAGAAACCTCACACTCTACACCAAGATAAGATCCAAATGGATACAGGATTTAGACATAAAAAACTACTATAAACAAACTAGAAGATCAAGGAGTAATTTACCTGTTAGATCTATGGAAAGGGAAGCAGTTTACAATCAAAGAAGAGATGCAGAACATCATTAAAAACAAACTACATAATTTTGATTACATCAAATTTTAGAAAACTTTTGCATAGACAAAACCACTGTAAGCAAGATCTAAAGCAATGTTTACAACTAGTATTCTGACAAAGGACTTATTTCTCAAATATACAGAGAACTGAGTCAAATTTTCAAAAAAACCAAACCATTCCCCAATTGGCAAATGACCAAAGGATATGCACAGACAATTTACTGATGAGAAAACCAAAGTGATCCATAGTCATACTAAAATTGCTCTAAATCTTTATTTATAAGAGAAATGCAAATTAAAGCATCTCTGAGGTACCAAATCCCACCTCTCAGACTGGCCAATATGACCAGAAAAGACAATGATCAACGTTGGAAGGGATTTGGGAAATCTGGGACACTAATATATTCTTGGTGGAGCTGTGAACTCATCCAAACTTTCTGGAGAGTAATTTGGAATTATCCCCAAAGGGCAACAAAAATGTGCATACACTTTGTTCCGGCAATACCACTACTGGGTCTATACCCTGAAGAGATGATGGAAAAGGGTAAAAACATCACTTGTACAAAAATACTCATAACCTCCCTTTTTGTGGTGACAAAGAATCTGGAATCAAGTAAATGTCCTTCAACTGGAGAATGGTTTAGCAAACTGTGGTATGTGAATGTCACGGAACACTATTGTTCTATTAGAAACCAGGAGGTTTGGGTATTCAGGGAAGCCTGGAAGGAATTGCATGAACTGATGCTGAGCGAGATGAGCAGAACAAGAAGAACATTGTACACTCTAACAGCAACATGGGGGTGATGATCAACCTTAATGGACTTGATCATTCCATCTGTGCAACAATCAGACACAATTTTAGGCTTGCTGCAATTAAGAACACCTTCTGTAACCAGGGAAAGAATTATGGAGTTTGAACAGAAACCAAAGACTATTACCTGTAATTTTTAAAAAGTTATCTTATTATTTAATTTTTGCTATCTCTTATACTTTATTTTTCTTCCTTAAGGATTTGATTTCTCTCTCATCACATTCAACTTAGATTAATGCATACCATGCAAACCATTTAAAGACTAACAGACTACTGTCTGTGGGGCTGGGGCATGGGAAGCAAGAATAGGTGAAAAATTGTAAAACTCAAAATAAATAAAGTCTTTCTTAAAAGAAAAAAAGTAATAATGATGATGATCCTGAGCTTACCCCACCAAATACTCAAAACCTTTCAATTCTTTCAAAACATAGGACTTACAAAATTTTAAATTCTTTTAAAAATTTAATATAAAATATAATAAATCAAATCCTGTGAAATAGGATAATTATACATATTATGATAAAATATGACACAAACACATATGTTTGTGAATATGAGAATTGAATTCTTGGGTTTCTGTCTGCTAAGGAGTTATCTCAAAGATACCTTTCAGTGAGTCTAGAAAAGTTTAAATTATATCACAACAATTGCCTTAATTCCAAAAAAAAGTTATTTTTAATCCAACTGAGCAATACCATACAAAACATGAACTATAAAAGAATATTATTAGAATAGAAACTTTCCCCAAAGTCACATTTATGAAAAGTCATTTCCAAAGTTAAGAAAACAATGAGTGATGATCAATATTAATAGTTATTTTTACATTTCTTTTTGACTATTGCTTTCACATGCTTGTTTTATCTTGTTAATTTTTTTCTATTTGTAGAAAAAGTATCATAATTCCTGTCCTATACATAAAAGAAATAATAAAGATAGAAATATGATTTGACCAATATGAAATAACCAGTGAAGTAGTACACCAATAATTGAAGTCCTGATTTCCTTCCCTGCTGTCCCAGTGAGAAAGAATAAGTAACTTCGGTTATGACTTCATCCTAGAATGAACTGGTCAGTAGTTTTATGTGTGAAAGTATATGAATAAATAAATGAAAACAGGACAAATTGGTTCAGTTGCAAGAAGAAACTTTCTTTTGTCTCTATAGATCAATTTTATTAAGCATCATAAAATGATGTTCTTTGTGCTGACATTTACCAGACTCCATAGGCTATGTTGGTAATTAGAGAACAAATTCTATAAAGCAAGCATCTTAAACAAATTTAAGCTTATTTTGCATTTACCTTATCCCATGTGATGCATAATTCTATATATATATGCAAATGCAATAAACTTTTTATTGTTTCATTCATTTTATGGATCAGTTTGTATACCTTCTCTCCTTACCCATAGACAAACATCTATATCTTTATGGTCATTTGGTTTTGAGTGAACAGCTATAATTTTTTAAGTTAAAATATCCTCAACATTCCTTCTCATTAAAAGAAAAAAGATTTTAAAGCTCAAAAATAATATTTTAAAAAAATTTTCAGGGAGCCTAGGTGGCATAATGTAGAGCACCAGCCCCAGAGCCAGGAGTACCTGAGTTCAAATCCGACCTCAGACACTTAATAATTACCTAGTTGTGTGGCCTTCGGCAAGCCACTTAACCCCATTGCCTTGCAAAAACTATAAAAATGGGGCAGCTAGGTGGTGCAGTGGATAAAGCACTGGCCCTGGAGTCAGGAGTACCTGGGTTCAGCATTCAAATTCCATCTCAGACACTTAATAAATGCGTAGCTATGTGGCCTTGGGCAAGCCACTTAACCCCATTTGCCTTGCAAAAACCTAAAAAAAAAACTAAAAAAAATTTTTTTTCTTTATTTCAACAATGCATTTTTTATTGACAAAAAGCATTTCAATTTTAAGGGGTCCATGTTTATCAGGACCATTCTAGGATTGACTTCCAAAAATTTCTTCTCTGTTAAAAAATTAAAATAAGATAGATCTTTATAATTAAAGGTTTCACTTCTCTCTTCGACTAAAATGCTTATAACCTGGATCATCTTATCTTTTCAGGCTTCTTTTATATTAAACTTCTCCAGACACTGTCTGGTTTAACCATTATGGATCTTCTTCACTCATAATCTTCTATCTCCTATCTCTATTCCTTTGCACTGATGGTCCCTTATAACTTGAATGATCTTCCTCCTTGTATCTGCCTTTTAGAATCTCTGGTTTCCTTCAAGACTTAGGTCAAATGCTATCTTTAATGTTTCTTATCCATCTCAGCTTTTAACCCCTTTCTCACCAAGGTTACTTTTCTATTATTGTATCTGTGTCTTGTGTGTGTATGTATATGTTTCTGAATATATACATGACTAAATATAGATGTTTATGTTATAGAAAGATGCATAGATATAGACCAACAAGCTCTTCACCATAAGAGCATAATCTCCTTGATGTACATAGACAAGAAATGTTTTGATTTTTCTTTGTATACTCAGGGCTTAACAAATACTTACTTAATGCTTATTGATTAATTAATCCTTCATAGCCTGACCAGAAGAGATATGATCTCCTGTTTAAGTTCAACTTCCATCCAATAAAAAGGCTTAAGAACTTTCCAAGAACCTTCTAGATATGATGTTCTATTAATCATCCTTTAATTCAGGGTTTTCAGAAATTAACCATTTATTTACAGGATCTGTTCATCCTGAGAGTTTTCTAGAGCAAAGAAAGATTTTTCCATCCCTAAAACTTAACTTGGCACCCAGCAAATAACAGGTGTTTAGTTTATATTTAATAAATTAAGTCACATACCAGACTGGTATTCAGTCATTAAAACTATTCTAACAAATCCAATGAAAAAAAAATGTTTGCTCAGAGTCACTTGAGGAGAATATCCTTTTAAAGACATGCCAAAATAATATAATGTAAAAGTTGGGCTGAACTTGAAATGATTAATTTCAGTAAGTCCATATATGAGCATAAGTGTTCTCCATGTCATGACTGAGAAATGACCCTCAATTTTTTTTGAAGAATCTGATTAGGAAAATCACACGACATCCTGATGCATCTTATTCCATCTGAAACTTTAGGAAGGAAGTTAACTGTCATGAGATGTGATAAGTCTTGTGTAATTTTCCACTATGTCTTCACTAAATTCTTTAAGAAGATATCTATTGAGTAAATATCTATTTTCCACATTGTTCACTTAGTTTTCCCTCTAAGACCAAGCTGAACAAGCATAAATCTATGTTTGCAGAATGATAGACTTTCAAATTCTAGGAGCTTTCTATAGTATACCTCTAGAATCTTCTCTCATATATAAATAATTTCATTTCAATCAATCTCTCCTAAAACTGAATGGTATCCAGTTTTCTACCCATTCTGATCATTCTCCTCAAACTTGCCAATGCCATTCAAAAAATGTGATCCTAAAAGCAGAATATGATATTATAGCTATATTCTGATTGAGGCAGTTCAGAAAAGATAGCACAAAAGTAAAATTTCTACTTTGACAATCTCTTTGACATCATTCTTAAGACAGTTAAATAAATGCTACATGAAATATTTTTATATTTTTACCATACTCACTAATGAAGTCAGTAAGATTAGTGACTTGGCACCCAGAGGGAGAAAGATGAAAAGTTGATGATGATAACTTGATGATGATAAAAGATGAAAAGTTGCTGGTTTGGCATTGATGGAGGAAAACTCAATCAGTAGAAACAGTAAGAATCAGCTATAAAATTACCCTAGAAATCAAATAAGAAAAATAAGACCTGTAATTTCACATGACTCACTGGTTAATTGTTAAAGAGGATGAAGGAAAAGAAAGGAATAATAAAGTAAAAGGCTAATAGTGTAAAAATCAAAGAGAATAGGGTCCATTAAAATAGAAGCAGGTAACCAAGGAGAACTGAGTTTCTAATGTGTATGTAACTTGTCAGAAAACCGAAGTTCTGCTTCACATTGACAAGTTTCTTGAAGAATAAGGAGCATATATCATACTATTACATTCAAGCTGCATTGCTATTTTTCTTTTGGAAAAAAAAGAATCCAGATTTATTGGAATTGCTTTTATCTTACAATCTTAGACCTAAATTGTCCCTTACAGGCATAATTTATTACAGCCCCCTCATTTGACAGATACGGAAATTGAAGCTCAGAGAAGAATTATGAGATGTACTTAATTCAACATGCTGGTAAATGAGAGAATTTGACATAGGACAAAGGTTCCACAATGCCTTCTTCAGTGTTCTTCTCACTGTACCAAATATTATTTTCTATTATTTGTCTAGACCTGTAGAACTCCAGCGATATTTCTTTAAATTAAGAAAAATCAACAAAACATTACTCTAAGTGAAAGCTTAAGGGACTTTCAGTTTACCTTCTATCATGGATATTGGATTGTATTTGTGGTGATTTCTAGTAGTCCCCATATATGGAAGTTGAAATTGCCTTTAAAAACTAATACATACTAGAGGGTGGAGAGAAGAGTACAGTGAATGTAGCAAGAGGCATTCTAGTCAGTCAAATAAGATATAACTAGTCATTTTTCAAAACAATAGGCATAGTGCCAGCAACCTGATCATGAATTAACTGGAACTATTTAAGGCCAAATCTCTTTTACACTCCAAAGACCAGCTTTGCAGCTGTTGGCATATATTCTGCACCATCGATTTCACCTGCTCTTCCTTTGACATCATTATATACATCTGAGCACAGAGTGCTACCTCGTCTAACTTGTCCTTTTCCTTTCTTCTATCAAAATGTTCTACTACCAAATATTTGAGTAGAAAACTCTTTTTAAAAAAATAAAAAATAAATATGAATTAAAGAGCAAAATGATGCTAATGATTTCCTAACAACCTTAAATATAAATACTTTCTAAAGCCTCCACAAATGTCATAACCCTTGTTAAATATTATGACTGCATATTATATTTAATTAAATTCATCATTGAAAGCTAAATACTAATACACTTTTGACTAATGTAAAGGAACTTTATTGCTAGTGCCAGCAATTTGATATTTTATCTCATATTAATAATTCATTCTTATGGAAATGAAACATTAAGTTGACAATTAAGTGCATTTGACAGATGCATATTGAAAATTACTCTCAGACTTTAAATTATGAGCTTTACATAGGGTATGGTCCAATTTACATTGATAACAAATAAAAAACATCTCTTTGCTATAACTTGCTAAATGATCTCTATTAACATGATGGTAAATGTCCTATCATGCTGTGTTTGCACAAAGCCCTGCATGTATTATAGATCAGGTGTAGGAGAAATAATGTTTAATTGGCTCTTACTTATATTAACATGAATATGAAGAAAACATAATTAACTCAGAAGATAACCTCCAGATTAGCTTGGTCCTCTTTGTTATGCAATTTTGCATGAATTAATGATGATATTTCAACTTTCTATGGTAGCCAGGAATTTTGTCATCAAATTGAAAAACAAAAACAAAAACTGCTGAGTTTCATAATCCGCTTCCCTATGACCACTTTAAAAGCTTCAACTATGTTAAAGATTATCTGTAGTCACAGAGTTTAGAGATTCTCCATAATCATTATTTTTTAATATCTGTATATATTTATCAAATTAATTGCTACCTTTTATTTGTTGTATTGGAAGAATCAGGTTGTGAATCATATTATTTATTGAATATTAAAGTGAACATTAAATTATATTATCCAAAGATACTCTGTTAGTAAGTGACAAAGAATTAAAACCAAATTCTTTTACTGAGCAGTAACTTGTACAAAGAACCATATTCTTCCTCTTAATTTATAATAATAAATATATATATATTATTTTAACACAATAGTTTATTATAAGAATTTAGAAGTTTTGTAGAGCAAACTGTGTACCTCAACATAGAATCACCTATTGAAAAAAAAAGCCTGACTGTGCTATTTTGATATTTTGAGTGATTTCTTCTCTAGAATTGAATGTAAATTGTCACCCATGTCATCATGGTAGGCATGGCAAATACCATTGAAAATTGATAGGGAAGACAATTCAAATGATTAGTCTAAGAAATAATTATCACATCTAAGGAAGCTAACAGGTACACAAATTACCTACTTCATTAATTAAGAATGAAGGTCATAGATTGGACGATAATCAGTTGTAGTCATAATAACAGCCACAAACGATGCCCACTGAATAATCTGGAAGTGTTATTTACCTGACCCATTGGTCAGCTTCTGGGAAAACAAAGTCTTTAGGTTCAAGAAAGTTTGGTTGTAAAGCTAAATAGATTATTATTATTATTAATATTATTATTATAGTTTATTAAGACTTTATGCAAGACTTTGTGACTTTGTCAAAAGCTTATTGCCAAATATTATCATACTGATGATTAGACCACTTTAAGACAGGTTAGATTAACCATATGGTTTTAGGCTTTTCACCATTAAAAATACCATACTGACACTCTGCTTGGGGTCACTGGTACTTAGATAACATGGTGTCTCAATTACATCGAAAAGGACAAAGTCTCTCATTGTATTTCGACCAACACCAAGAAGTACTGTTTTCTATACTAGTAATACATTGGGTTAAGATGTTTTTGGAAGAGTGAGAAGGATGGCTTTGTACAACAATACCTTCGTTTAATAAGCATGTTATGTCATCATTCACTTGTTGTCATGGTTTTCTTTGATTACAAAGGAAAATCAATTTTGAAAGGTAATAAGGGAGAGTGGAAATAATTCTGATTTTGCCATTAGAGGTAGCAAATACTACTAACTGGTTATGTGAATTCAGAAAAGTACTTTAAATTCTCTGGGTGACATCTCTTTCATATATAAAAAATAAAATAAAACAAAATAAAATAAAATAAAATAAAATAATAAAATAAAAATTAGATGATGTACAAGGACATTCCTGGTTCTAAACCAGAGGTGGGGAACATTTTTCTGTCAATGGCCATTTGATTATTTATAGTATCATTCACTTGCTTTATGTGTTCAAACATTTAATTCAACCCTAAACAATGTCCTAGATTTATTGAATTTCAGGTCCCATTTTGGCTGCCTTGGTAATGTCAGACCAATAGAGCTCTAGGAGCTGGAGGTTCCCTGCTCTTACTAGAAACTTATAAATTCTCACTTCTTTCTTTTACTCAGATGCTTTCTAATATGTTGAACCTTTATAAGTTTTCCTCAGAACAAGTTTTTTTGAATCATTTTTCAGGTCCCTGTTCTTGCTGACTCCCATCCAGGAATTTGCTGGAGTCAACCTGTACTATCTTTGAGGGTTGTCTTCTATATTTTCCAGGCTAAGAGCTTTGAAGGGTTAACACAGAAATAGTTATGTGATTTAACGAGCAAGATGTACTTCAGGGCTTAGATAGGGGAGTAGCTGCATGTCTGAGCTAACGAGGTGTATTGCCAGGCTCTAGATAGCGCATTCTGAGATAATTACCTTCTGCACTCTGTTTATCAAATCACTGTTTGGTTCTCAAAACAATCACCTAAGACATACACAAGGATATGCATGTGAAAAAAATGCTTGCTAAAGTGCTCATGTAATTGGTTACGTAAATGTAGAGTATAAAAGTATGTATCCTGTGATCAATAAACGAACCAGTTTATGCATCATATTGATGTCGGCCTGAGTTCCTCCCCCGGACTCAACAGAAAGTCAAGTGTTATATTTATAATGTTAGCATTTATACTTCAGAAATCAGATACAAATTGGGGTTTGATAAATTGCTCCTTTGATTATCTAGACTTAAAACAATTAAGATATGCCAATGATGTAAATTAAACTTAAAATTATGTCAGATGTACATTTTTGGATTAAACATTTATCATTACAACCCTACCATGGTACAATGCATTATGTATGAAAAAGAAGTTTGTGTTAAAGGTTCAAATATTATATTTCTACCCTTCCTCAACAATTATCAAGTTCTACTATATATTAGAAAATTAGTGTAATCAAATGCTACTGATTTACATTAGAAATTCATTGCATTCTCTATATATTAAAAATGACAATCGTTTCAAAAAGATTTAAAGTTTTTTCCCTTTTAGTATTATTTGGTATTTGTCTTTATTAACATTTTTATTTAAAGTTTTGAGTTTGAAATTCTATCTTTCCCTCTCTCTTCCTTCCCCCCCCAAGTTGATAAGCAGATATAGTATATGTGTATATATGCAAATATAAATAAACAGTTTCACATTATCATTTTGTTCAAGAGGTCTTGAATAAAAAGAAAAAATGAAACAAAGAGAAAATATTATGTTCTAGTCCAGAGTCAAACAATATCAGCTCTTTCTAAGAATGTGGACATTTTGCTTCATCATTAGATCTTTGGATTGTCTTGAATTATTGCAATGCAGAGACTAAGTTATTTACAATTCTTCATTTAACAATACACCATTAATCTGTATAACTTTATCCTGGTTCTGTTCATTTCACTCAGTAGCTATTCATATAACAGTTTTTTTTAAGAAATCATCTTACTTGTCATTTCTTACAACACATAATATTCCATCACATACCAGTTTCTTTAGCCATTCTTCAATTAAGAACAGTTATAAATATTTTTACACAAATAGGTCCTTTTTCTTTTTTTAAAATGTCTCTAGGATATAGATCTATCAGTGATATTATATCCTTTTGGAAAGAGTTCCAATTTGCTCTCCGGTTTACAACTTCATCAGCATGCATTAATGAACCAGTTTTTCCACATCCTCTCCAATATCCAGTCTTTTTCTTTATGTCATGTTAGTCAACCTAATAGGTGTGAAGTGGTGCCTCAAGAGTTCTTTTAATTTGCATTTTTCTAATCAACAATGCTTTAGAGTATTTTTCATATAAATTAAAGTAAAATAACTATATAAACAAAATTATCCATTTTACATTTTGTAATGCTATCTATATTTGTTTTGGGTTCTCAATTCTTCCCTTATCTAAAAGTATAACAGATAACCATTTTGAAAAGCAATTTGAAATATACATATAAAGTGAATAATGAGTTCATTTGATAACCCCAAAATGTCATTGCTATGCATAGGCCTCAAAAAAGCTATTGATAATAAAAGAATTTCCATGTATATTAAAATATCAATAGAAGCACGTTTGGATTTGGAGGGATTTGGGGTGAGGGAAATATTCTAATCAATTGAGGAATGGTTAAATAAATTATTATACTTGGATATAATGATATTGCATTCTAGTAAAAAATAAACATTAGTAATACAAGGAAGTATAGAAAGATGTAAATGAACTCATGCACATTGAAATAAGCAGTCAAAAATCTCAATGCACATAATTGTGACAACAATGTAAATAAAAATATAACCACCATAAATTAACCAAACCTCTGAGCAAAAAACAAGCCTAATCCAAAGAAGATATATGAGAAGACTCTTCCTCTTATTCTTTATAGATGTGAAACTTTCTACTTTTGTAGAATATTGTATATATTATTAATTTATCAGTTTTTATTTTTTGTCTTATTTTCTTTGTTTACTTTCTTTTTAGAGAAACATGTTGTAAGGGAAGATTATCTGTGAGGGGAAGGATAAATAGAGGAGTCAGAGTAAGTATTGTAAAAACAAAAAGATATTATAAAAACAAAAGTTAATATATTCAACCTAACTAGTCTTATATCAGTCTTAAAATAAGGAAGTATATAAAAAATTTTCATTTAATAGTAGCATTATTATATTCCCTAGGTTTTTAAAAGTCATTTTATATAATTGGCTCAAAATTATTATCATCAGTGCTACTATAAAACAACTCTGTTTTCAACCTTTGTCTTTTTTTTTCTTCTAGAAAAGCTTACTAATTATAGACCTATTGTCATTTAGGACCAAGTTAAACCAGACTGTAAATAATTAAGGTTTTTTTTTTCATGCTGCAGAGTACAAAAGAGTTTATACAGCCCTTGTGATATAAATTATATCATGAACTTTTAAATGGTTGCAGTGTGAGGGGGCATGGCAAGGTAATATTCAAAAAAATCAATTTATATAAATAGTTATATTATCCAAAGTCAATAATTATTCTATTGAAATAAAATTATGGATGATATTATGCTGGTGAACTAGGAAAATTAACGTGATTATAGATTTGAAAATGGAAGAGCCCTTTGAAAGTCTAATAGCTTCATTTTACAGAAAAGGGAATTGAGAGGGTAGAAAAAAAGGCATAATTCTCCTTTCAGGTTGATGCTATGTAGTTGATAAATGGTTATGATATATTTGAAAAATCTAACAACAACTTAAAAGCTAAAACATGTATTACAGATCATAAATAGAAGAGAAAGTATTTAGGAAAGCCTAAAAGAGTTAATAATTCAGTCTAAAATATGTTTACATAAGAGGGGAGGAAATATACTGAGTGTTCCAAACAGAGCAACACAAGAACAAAGGCACAAAGGTAAAATAAATCAAATGAGTATGGCATTTTGGCCCTAAAATCATGGTGTGATAGGACCATTATATAACAGTTACTCCTCTCTTCCCTCAACATGTGGCTCTATGCCTAGTTTTTGTCATACTATTTTCTAGTCTTCCAAATTATTTTTGTTAAATATTGAGTTCTTATTCCAAAAACTGCCTTTTGTTTTGTCAAACAGTAGATTACTGTAGTCATTTACTATTGTATCTTTTGAAAGTAATGCTAATCCACTGATCCATTTCTCAATTTCTTAACTAGTACCAGGAAGTTTTGATGACTGTTACATTATATTATAGTTTTATCGTTTTATAGAGCTAACATTTTTAAAACTATAGTTAGGCCATCTTCCTTTACATTTTTTCATCAGTTTCTTTGCTATTCTTGAAATTTTGCTGATATAATTTGAATTTTGCTACTATTTCTTTTAGCTAGATAAAATAATTCTTTGTAGTTTGATTGGTATGACATTGAATAAATAGTTTAATTTGGGTAGAATTGTCATTTTTATTATATTGTCTTGATCTAACCATGAGCAAGTGACATTTTTCCAATTATTTAGATCTGATTTTTTTTTGGTGAGAAGTGCTTTATAATAGTGTTCATACAGTTTCACGTTTGTCTTGGGAGGTAGATTCCCAAGTATTTAATGATGCCAATAGTTATTTTAAATGAAATTTTTCTTTCTATCTTTTGTTCTTGGACTTTGATGTTCATATTTAGAAATGCTGATGATTTATGTGGGTTTATTTTGTATCCTATTACTTTGCTGAATTTAATTGTTTCAATGAGTTTTTTAGATCATTTTCTCAGGTTCTCTAAGTATACCATCATATCATCTGCAAAGAGTGAAAGTTTTGCTTCCACATTACTATTTCTTATTCCTTCAAATTCTTTTTCTTCTTGTAGTGCAAGATCTAACATTTCTAAAATTATATTGAATAGTAATGAATGGTAAAGATACTGAATAGTAATGATAATGGGAATCTTTGTTTCACCCCTGAGCTTATTGGAAATGCTCAGAGTATATCACCATTGCAAATAATATTTGTTGATGGTTTTAAATAGATGTTTAAATATAAGGAAAAACTTCATTTATTCCTAAACTTTTTAGAATTTTTAATAGGAATCAATGTTGTATTTTATCCCTTTTTCATCATCTATTGAGATATTGTGATTTCTTTCGTATTGCTATTGCTACGTTCAATTATTTTGAGTGTTTTCCGAATATTGTACCATCCCTACCAACCTGGTATAAATCTTACCTGATCATTGTATATTATCCTAGTAATAATTTCCTGTAATCTCATTGCTAAAATGTTATTTAAGATTTTTGTATCAATGTTCATTAGGGGGATTGGTCTACAATTTTCTTTGTCTGTTTTGGTTCTCCCTGGTTTCATTATCAGCACCATGTTAGTGTCATAAAAGGAGTTTGGCAGAATTGCTTCCTCTCCTACCTTTTAAATAGTTTATGTAGAATAGGAATT
The DNA here is from genome assembly GCF_037893015.1 of Macrotis lagotis. Taxonomy (NCBI): domain Eukaryota; kingdom Metazoa; phylum Chordata; class Mammalia; order Peramelemorphia; family Peramelidae; genus Macrotis; species Macrotis lagotis. The sequence goes on along the minus strand of NC_133663.1, from coordinate 122,034,063 downwards.
AATTGTTCCTTAAATGTTTGGTATACTTCACTTGCAAATCCATCTGGATCTGGAGACTTTTTTTCTGAGGAAGTTTATTGATAGTTTCTTCAACTTATTTTTATGAAATGGGATTATTTAAGTATGTTATTTCCTCTTCTGTTAATTTGGGTAGTTTGTATTCTTATAAATATTTATCCATTTCATTCAGGTTGTCAAATTTATTGGCATACAGTTGGACAAAGTAGCTCTGAATTATTTCTTTATTTTTCTCCTCATTGGTGATGAGTTCTCCTTTCTCATCTTTGATTCTTTTAATTTGACTATTTTCTTCTTTTTTTAATCATACTAAACAAAAAAGGTTTATTGATTTTTTTTGCTTTTTTTCCTGAAATCAACTCAGTTTTATTTATGAGAGCAATAGTTTTCATGTTTCTAATTTTATTATTATCTCCCTTGATTTTCAGAATTTTTAATTTGGTATTTGATTGGGGATCTTTAATTTGTTCTTTTTCTAGTTTTTTTAGTTGCAAAACCAATTCATTGATCTCCTCTTTCTCTATTTTATTTATAGAAGCATTTTAAATATAAAGTTTCCCCTCAAAACTGCCTTTGCTGCATATCATGAATTTTAGTATACTGCTTCATTATTATCATTTTCTTTGATATACTTTTTGATTAATCATGTTATTTGCTGTTTGATCCACTCAATTTACAATTAAGTTATTTATTTTCCAATTAATTTTTGGTTTTTCTTTCTGTGATCCTTTATTGCATGGAATTTTTATTGCACCATGGTCTGAGAAGTATGCATTTATTATTTCTGCTTTTCTGCATTTGATTATAAAGTTTTTATGCCCTAGTTCAAGGTCAATTTTGGTATAGGTGCCATGAACTGCTGAAAAAAAGTATATTATTTTTCATCCCCAGTAAATTTTCTTTCTTTTTCCTTTTTTACATTTCAGTTTTTTAATTTATTTATTTTCATCCATATGCACATACATATTTTTAAGTTACAAATTTTCCTTTCACTGTCCCTTCCCACCCTACTCCCCTCAGCAGTGAAAAGTCATTAGCACTGTACATACATATTTTGATAAACATGTTTACAGATTAGTCATTTTTGTTATGAAAAATTAGGAGAAAGGGAAAGAGATATAAGTGATCATTTTTATGAAGTGTTCAGCAGATTCTGAAGGGTTGTTTGTGTATGCATGTGTGTGTGTGTTTGTGTGTGTGTGTTTTTGTGTGTGTGTGTGTGTGTGTGTGTGTGTGTTTTGTTTCGTTTTGCTTTTCTTCCTCTGTGTGGGGATAACATTATCCATAGTCAGGCTAATACAGTTGTCCTAGCTCTCTGAACTGCTGAGAGGAGTTGTTTCATCAAGGTTGTTTATCTCACAATGTTGTAGTTGATCAAGTTTTCTTTAGAGGTCTATCATATCTAAGTTTTCTAAGTTTTCATTCACCTTCTTAACTTCCTTTTTGTTTATTTTTTGGTTAGATCTATCTAGTTCTGAAAGAGGGAGTTTGAAGTCCCTCATTATTAAAGCTTTGTGGTCTATGTCTCCTTGAAATTCAATCAACTTTCCTTCTAGGAATTTGGATATTATACTACCAGGTGCATACATGCTTAATAATGATAGAACTTGATTACCTATGGTTCCTTTTAAGAAGATGTAGTAGCCTTCCTTATCCATTTTAACAACGTCTATTTTTCCTTTCCTTTATCTGAGAACCGGATCGCTGATTTTTTTTTTACATTAGCTGAAGCAAAGTATATTTTGTTCCAGTCTTTTACCTTTATCCTGTGTTTGTATCTCTCTGCTTCAGATGTATAGCTTGTAAGCAACATATTGTAGGATGCTGGGTTTTAATCCATTTTAATTCATTCTGCTATCTGCTTTCAGTTTTAGGAACTGTCATTCATCCCATTCACATTTACAATTAAGATTACTAATTGTTTCTGTTCAAGCTATCTTTCTCCACTTTAATTTTTCTCTTTCCTTTTCTCTTATTCCTCCTCTCCAAAGTTTTACTCCCTTTCCCCTTTAACTTTTCTTTTAAAATTTAACTGTCAGTTGATTTTCACTAATACCTTGCCTTCCCTTTATCATTCCATTTCCCCCTTATCTTTCCTTTCCCCTGCCCTCTCCTTCCCTGTAGAGTAAGATTGATTTTTAAACCCAAGTGGGAATGTATCTTATTCCCTCTCTGGGCCAAATCTATTGAATAGAATTTACTCAGTGTTCATACCCTCCCTTCTTTCTCTCTAAAATTATAAATATTTGTGCCTCTTCACCTTGTGTTATTTATCATTAAAGTACTATTTATAAGGTACTATCAACCACAATTTGATTAATAATTGAGCTTGATAAGCTCGAAGTATTATCAAACTACCATCATAGATTGACTAATTGATTGCTTGAACATTTAATAAGCAGCATTTCCTCAAAGTCACTAAGTACCCATTCCTCTTCTCTCTCATTAGAATATGCTTTTCAAAATTCTTGAATTACATTACATTATAATCATTTTCTTTACCTTTACCCCATTTTCAATTCCCCTCCAAGGATGCACAATCCTCATGAATCTAAGTATCATCCAAAGTGTAATCATTTCATGAACTTGTTGTTCTCCTATGCACATTTTCTCCCACACTTCACCCTTTCCCATCCAGGGTATTTAACACTTTGTTAAGTATGGATTAAGTTCAACTCTTCTTTAATTAACAATAAGAATCTCAAAGTGATCTAAGTACTAGGTCCCTTTTAATATCTCATATAAGAGCTTTACAATTGCTTGCAAGTCATGGGAAACACTGACTCTGGATCACTCAACTTATGATACCCTCATCAGAGAAAGTGCTAAGATTTGTAAGTACAGCAGAATTAGAGTAAGTCAAAAGAAACTGAGACACTTAGGTTTAGAGTAAATATCCCTGCTTTTCATCAGGGCTTTTTGTCTCAAACATAGTGATTGCATCTTGGACCTCTTCAGTAGAGAGACAAGATCCAACCATACCCAGATCCTCTAAGACCCATCTCTTCAATTATATTAGACCCTTTAGTTATCCTAAGGGAAGTACAATCCTCAATTATAAGTGTTATATATCTTCCCTTTTGGGAACAATTTGTTGATCTTGACCTATATTTGTTTTGTTCTGTTTTTTGTCCTTTCCCTTTTCATTTCCTTTTTATGCCTCTCTTGAGTTGTGTATCTGGTGACTGAATTCTTTGTTCAGGTCTGGTATTTTTGTCAGGAAATTTCAGAAGTCCTCAATACTATTGAACACATATCTTTCCCCCTAACAGTGTATGCTGAATTTTGCCGGGTAGAAATTCTTAGTTATAATCCCAGGTCCTCTGTCCTTCAATATATGATATTCTAGGACCTCCAGTCTTTCAAAATTGAAGCTGATAGATCTTGTGTGAGTCAGATTGTATTTTCTTTGTATTTAAATTGCTTCCTTTTTGATGTATGCAAAATTTTCTCCTTTATTTGAGAGTTCTCGAATTTGGCTATAGCAGGATTTGTAATTTTTATCCTGTGGGTTTCTTTCTTGAGGGATTCTATGAACTTTTTTTTTTGGCATTTTCATCTTCTTGTTCTAGCAGATTTGGACAGTTTCTCTGATAATCTCTTGAATGATGTTTCACAGGTTCTTTTTTTGATCTAGACTTTCTAGTAGTCATTGATTCCTAAATTATCTCTCTTGGATCTATTTTCCAGGTCATTTGTTTTTCCTAAAAAGTACTTTACATTTTCTTCAGTTTGTTCAGCCTTTATATTTTGTTTGATGGAATCTTGTAGTCCTATAGCTTCATTCTTTCAGTTTTTTCCAATTCTAATTTTTAGGGTTTTATTTTCTTCAATTAGCTTTTGGGTTTTCTTTTCAAGCTGATTATTTTTACTTTTAAGGGAGTTGATTTCTTTGGTCAGTTTTTCATAATTTTCCTGTATGACTCATTTTTTCCCCATTTTTCTAATTCCTCTCTTCTTTGGTTTTATAATTATTTTTAAGGTCTTCTATGAGCTTTTGGATTTGAGTCCAATTCATCAACTCTTTTGGGACTATTCCTCTGAGTAACTTTTCACTGATTCCTTCTTCCAACATGGTATTGTTATCATCTTTATCCGAAAAGTAGTTTGCTATAGTGAGTGCTCTTTTAGCTTTTTTGCTCTCTGTTCTTGGGGTATGGGTAGTATAGATCCAAACTTTCTATACTGGGACTGGCATCTGATTTCTGGCTTGTCATCAACCAAGATATTGGCTATACAGTCCAGTCTTTGCCTTTGTAGAGGTTTAGTTACACCTTTGCACCCAGGTTCTGTCTATGCAGTGGTTTGTTCCCGACCTAGTCCTGTCTTTCCTCCCTGTATTCCCAGGGTTCAGACTTTGGGGTTGGGACCCTCTCTGTTGGCTTTCTATCTAACATCTAGGACCTCTACTGTTGTCAAGTGGTAGGAATTTGGTCTATACTGTAGCTTAAAGTCACCTGCTGGCTTCTGCCCATCCAGCCTCAGTTGACTTTACTTCTGCTTTTCCCCTAGAGACAGACCTTCACTGAAGATCCTCCATGATGTCTACTGAAAACTTCTTTGGTTCTTCTCTTTTTCTTGGTGAGATCTGTAGTTTTAATGCCCATGAAGAGGATTCATTGAGCTTCAGACTGACAATTTGGCTCCTCCTGAAATGTACCAATCTCAATTTTTTTCTAGAGACATTTTATTCCAGATTGCTCCTTTGTCTGCCCTTTACCTAGCCTAGTGTGTGGCTTTTTATAAACACTTAGATGTTTCTGAGGTATATTACTCAAATGTAAGAGAGTATAATTTAAAAAATAAAAGTGATAATATAATAATGAAAATAATACAGATTTATATGGGCACAGATTCTAATCACAATATAGAATATATTATTTGAATAATTCAGAGTAAAATATCTATTATCAAATTATCTTAATATTTTTTGGCATTTTCCTACAAAATGTAAGAATAACAATAGCAAAACATTTATTGAGCATCTACAATTAATTTCTAATATTCTCAGTTCCTAAAATGTACTTAAATCTTCATAATTTTTCTCAGTAAAGGTAAATTTCAAATGATTTCAAAATAGCCATCTTTTCTTTTTTAAAGTTAAGGCATCAAATTTTTTGTTTCTTTTTATTTACATTTGTTTTTCAAAAGTACTACAAAATGAATTAGAAAATTAGTGAAACATTGGAAAGATTTCTCTGGGGCATGTGTCTTAATCTAGAAGTCTTTAAACCTGTTCTTTTAAAATATATAATTGTGTGTGTGTGTGTGTGTGTGTGTGTGTGTGTGTGTGTGTGTGTATGTGTGTGTGTGTTGTATTATGGATAGATTACAAGAAATAATTGGCTTCCTTTGTAATTCCTTTGTGTGTTGCGTTTCCTCAATTGATAGTAAGCTGTACAGTACACCTGATACTTTGAGTTCTTTGACAAGCAGAGAACTGTTCTCAGCTACAGTGAATGAGACAGGAGGCAGAGGTAGTAAAGCACTCTGACTTTATTAGGTTCACATAGCTGCTCATATTCTAGTCTACTTCTGTAATCGTGGACAACTCATGCTACCTACCAGCTTAAGCACCAATCATATTAAAGATCTAACCAACCACACTGGTTAGATCATTACACATTGGTTAAACAGTTATAGATTCTTATGCATACTTCATTGATCTTTCTATAATGCAATTCTTGATCAATGTCAGGAGATACAAAAGAGCTAGGTCATGTTGATCTTATGGAAAAGCAAAGGGGTTTGGGTCATGCTGTTCTCTTGAGAAACCAAGCCAGGGTGTGTGCAAAACAACAAGAGGCCAAGAGGGTCTTTAAACCATTACCTTTGTCATTTCACAACTGTCGTCCTCAAGGATCCCTAACAGTAAGCTCCTTGAGAGCAGACACTGTGCTAATTTTCAACCTGAATATTTAGCCCGACTGCAACTGGAGTAACTTAATATTTTTTGAATTTTATTGTATCTTATGTATTTTATTTTATGTGTTTATAAACATACTCAGAATACTGAGAAAGGTTTCATCATCTCCACTATGCTGCCATGACACACATAAAAAAGGTCAAGAACCCCTACTTTAAATGTTTTTTTCTCTGACAAGCTAAAATATGTAAAATTGATCAAGAGATGCACCTTCTGCATGATACCCTGAATAAGAACTAATACAACCAAGCACATATATAATAAAGATGAAGTTTATAAAAGTTTAAAATTCAAGATGAATATTTTCTTATAAAAATTTTGATTCTCCTATTAATACACACATAAATGAACTTTATAAGTCCTCTAGACTTCACTTTCTCTGAAATACTCAGACAATATAAGTAAAAGTATTAGTTTTACAACTTAAATTATTCTTGAGGACCATTATTAGATTGCAGCATAGATTCCTTTGCTCCATAAAGAATCACTATCATACCTTTGGCCTTTCCTTGTAGATTTTTCTTTAAAGTTATCTAGTCATTACAAAATCTATACTCTTTTGTTAGAAAACTAAATAATTCCATTTCAAGATCTGCAATTGAAATCTAATTATCTCTTCTAGGTAAGGTACAAAGGTCAAATGTTTATATTTATTCAATAAGCTTTTTAGTCATTTTTAAAGTTAAAGCTACCACTGGTTTTTAGTTTTTATTGAATTCTATTCATTTTCACACCTGCAGGTCAGTGAAGATGCATTGTAACAATCATGGTTGGAAGCATTATGTAGGCTTGGGTTATCTGAGATAGAAAAAGAAAATATGTCTCTATAATCTTTATTTGCCTATAATAATTCTATATATTGTAACAAATCATCCCCTCCATTCTACAATGGCAAAGTCTATTACAAATCATAATTCTGTCATTTTTTTCAAAGCTCTTTTCCAAAATCTTTGATCTCTTGTATTCAAAATATTAAAAGGAAGTTGGAAACATGCTAAAAAATTTGAAAAATGATGGAATTGCAACTCATGGAACTTGTTTAATGCAGAAATAGCAGAGCTCAGATGTCCTGACTTCAAGTCCTATGTGCATCCCTGATTCACACAATAACTTAGGTGACATATGTCTCTGTCTGAAAATGAAAATCATTTCCTAAGTACTGAGTGCTCTTTGAGGTTGAATATGGAGTGACTTCAATAAATTCAAGGTAGTTTCATAGTCTCAAATATGTCACTAAACCTTTAAAATTGCTAACTCCCTCAGCACCAACAGACTCACTGAGCACTTAATGTAAATTGAAAGTGGCAAGCAAAATATTCCTAAGGGACCAGTAAACCATGTCAGTCAGGGACCTGAGACATGCTGGGTTGTGGGGTGTTGGGGTTATGCTTCTCCAGGGACCAGGTGGCCAATACTGCTCAATGACTCAGACTGGTAGTGGTAGGATGAAAATAAGGTATCATTAGCTTATTTTTAAAAACAACAAACAACATTCTGGCACTGGTATTCATTGAGATTCAAGTTCTTTCCTATTCTTTCTTCTTTTGTCTACACCAGTGTTAACATGAGAAACTGGGCTCAGGAGTATAGTATTCTTATTCCCCTTTCAACATATATCCATATCTAATATTAAACTTGAACCATTGTATTTGTCATTTATCTCTGATGAGTCTATTGTTTCTACTACTACCATTCCATTACAGTACTTCTAAACTTTTCTCCAAACAGTGATTTGGAAAAAGCGGTCTTTATGGGAGAAAGAATTCTAAACATCTGACTTTGTTAAAAATGAAAAGGAAAAAAAAAATTGCATGCTCATACATACTAACAAATGACTTTAGTTATCAAATCACATTGTTACCTTTAGGTTATTGAAAATTGGTACTATGAAGTTACAGGATAACATACACTTGCCCTACTCTGCTCTTATCATGATAATTATATCTCTAATGGATAATGAAAATAAAAATGCCTTTGTGTGGATCAATATAGCTGGATGAGTTTCATTCAAACTGCTATTCTCAGAACTCTTCAGTTTGACTTTTTTTTTAATCCTTTAATTCCCCATCTAACTCTCTCGGTCTTGATCTTTGTGGTCACTTTCCCTAGAACTACTATACCTTGTTCTTATCCTTTGGTTTCATGATCTCAGTAACACTGAGGATGAATTTCATGAGTATGTATGTTTATTTTGCTTTTCCTTGTACCCAAAATTTACACAGAGATAGTACTGATGACATATCACTAATCAGATCAAGAAACAGTGAAAATTTTTGGTTGCAAACTCTTCTCTGAAAAAAATAGATTTATTATATTGAAAATGTGACTTCTAGTTTAGCTGGATACAGAAAAAAAAAAACAGAATTGAAATTCTAGACACATTGATGGCTTATAAAACTAACCTGAACATGTTCTAGGTTTTTGATAATCATACTATAATGGAGAAAAACAATAACAAAACATCTTTTTTAAAATAACAAAACAACTTTAGAGCACCTACAAAGTGCCAAGAACTATAGTTTGGCATTAGGGTCACAAAGATAAATGTGCCATCTTGGCCTTCATATGGTTTACACTTTATTGGAGCAGAGATAGGACTATAGATGTAGAACTTAAAATTGAAAGTACTCCTGAAGCCTAGTTGAATACCACTATTTTACAAGCCCAGGCAGATTGTCTTACCAAAGGACACAGAAATAATAATATAAATATTAATATTATATATGAAATTGAAGTACAATATCAATGTTTGTGAAATTCCTGTATAGAAAGGGGTCCCTGATATCCTTCTGGGCCCTGAGAAATTCCTTAGAAATATAACTTTGGCTAGACATCTTTGGGTCTGAAAATAGTCTGATAGGACTCAAGCACTTGACCCTGGGGGTCATGGATATACCATAAAATTGTCTAAAGATTTACAAAGCACCCTTGTTAGCCTAATTATTTTGCTATATCTGTTAAATTCCAGGATTACCTCCCCCTTCCCCAGATGCATCTGGAACCATAAGATAGTAAATTCCATTCCCTCAGACCTGTGGGAAGTCCATGAATACAGGACTCCCTCCATCTCAGAAAATATGTTCAAACCTTACACAAAGACCCTGACCCTTTCCCATCCCTATCTATACAGAACCCTATGTTTACATGTTTATAACAAGACAATATGTGTAACTTCTGTCTTTGCTTCTGTATCCTGCTTGCTCTCAGTACCCCCCCCCAAAAAAAACCCACTATAAAAACCCTAGCCCTTGAACACCCAGTTACTGATTTGGGTACTCTTCATTCCCCAGGCAGTCCCCAGGAAATAAAGATCTCCAAAATTATCAAATTCTGATCTCCATCTCTCTCTTTGGGTTCAGCATTTGGAGGCCCTAGCAAGATCTTGTTGTTTTGTGTCAGCAAAGGAGACCATGGGAGCCTCAAGTTTAGGTTTGAATGAACTGTCTCTACCTTTCCTAGCGGAGCTGGCCCCAGTGATGTTCCAGGGCCCCAGGATGAGGTAGACATAGTCTCAGGATGAATCTCTCCTCAACTGCAATCCCTCATTCAGCCTAAGTGGAGATCCTGTTACACCTCTGGAGGCAAGCTTGTTCTGGTTCAGGGTTTAAACATTGGGTTGCAGGGGACATCCATATCAGGCATAATGTCTGGATAGCCTCTTTTGGCTGCTCCTTGTGGCATTCCTGAGATGTCAGGAATTTGCCATTGGCCTGTGTTTGTTGATATGTGTTGAAATTGTCAGTTTGGAAAATTCTGTTATGTTTGTGTTATCTGTGCTTGTGCCTCATCTGTCTTTATGTGTTTAGATTGTCTATTTATTTGTGTTTTCTGGTTATTCTATTGATTTGTTAGATGAGGAGAAAATTTCCCCTAAAAATTTTCTTGGGTTGCCTCATTTAGGCAGTATCCATCTAATGCCCTCACTGGCTCCCCCTTTGAGCCTGCTTTCTGCCTGTGTTACAGTGGGTAATATGATCCCTTCCTCCTCACCACTGCATTGTCTCTTGAGCACTTCCAAGAGGGATTTTTTATTTTTATTTAAAAAAGAAATGGACTTTGGTATTAAATTGACTGAGGTCAAACTACTTGCCCAAATATTTTACTATGATGAGAAGGCCCTCCCCCCATTCCTTGTTTATGTTCCCTTTTCTTTCCCATTCTTCTTGATTCTGTGCTGCCAGAGTGTTTCCCCCTCCCTCCCCTTTTAGGAGAGAGAGAGTTACTTCAGGAAGAATTAGTAAAGTGTTAAAAGGGACCTTATTTTTGAAGTTAAAGAAGCAGTAAAAGAGACAGAATATTACCAAATATGTGAAACAAAGAAATCATAGGAAGAAATGCTATTTTAATTTGAAAATAGGGGAAAATAAATTTCAGAAAGACAAAAGATTTAGGTTAATCCTAAAATACATAACGTGGTTATCAAGATATGCCTGTATAGGGGAAACTAAATAGTTAATCTTTTTCCAGAATTATATGGCATCATTAGAGCTTCAGGAGTTTATCAATATAGGTTCAGATATTGGTAGTTATTACAGAAAATTATGGAACATATAAGGGTTGAAGAATAAACAATCAACCCCACCCCCAGAAAGAACCTAGGATGGTCTCTCTATAAAAGTTATTCGGTTTACTCTATTTGAAAAAGGGGGGCAAGGAATATTCTAGTTAGGCTAAGGGATTTTTTTTAGGTTTTTTTTTTTTTCAAGGCAAACGGGGTAAAGTGGCTTGCCCAAGGCCACACAGCTAGGTAATTATTAAGTGTCTGAGGCCGGATTTGAACTCAGGTACTCCTGACTCCAGGGCCGGTGCTCTATCCACCGTGCCACCTAGCTGCCCCCAGCTAAGGGATTTTTGAATGACTGTTTGCCATCTCCAGGATTTTAGCAGTTATAAACAAGAAATGTTAAATATTAAAACCTTGGAATGGAAAATGTATTGTGAAAAGTGGAATCATATCTGTGGTTTATATAGCTGTATAAGCTATGTGATTCTAGTTCGGAATAATATGAATTTAAGGTCAAGAAGAGCTAATTAAAAGGAATGGTGGAACAGTATATTAAGCTGTATAGTTTGGGTCAGAGACTTGGAAAGCACTGGAAAGAAAATCCATTCATGGAAACAATTGGGGTTTTTGAACCATTTGTTAAGTATGGAAAGTGGTAAAAGCATGTGGACAGAAGGTTTGAGCAAGGTTGACTCTGTACACCAAAGGTGGATTTTGGGAACCTTGGGAAACAGTTTACAAATCATTTTAAGAAAAGAAGAAAGTAGGGTGGCTAGGTGGCACAATTGATAGAGCACCGGCCCTGGAGTCAGGAGTACCTGAGTTCAAATCGGGCCTCAGACACTTAATAATTAACTAGCTGTGTGGCCTTGGGCAAGCCACTTAACCCCATTTGCCTTGCAAAAAATATCCTAAAAAAAAGAAAAGAAGAAAGTATAGAACTATAAGTCTATAGGGAGATATGTGTTTATAATGACATTGGGGTGTTTTAAAGATTGCATTAAATTGGTAGTTTTTCCAATGTTTGGTAATGAATTGATTGGAAAAGTAATCAACCCCATAAAGTGAAAAGCAATTGTTAGGTAAATATTAGGTAAATATTAATTTTATATTATTATTCATCATATAATGTGCTAATCCAAAGATACATGTAAACTGAATTAAGGGTTGTAAAAAAAGTTTGAGTTTGGATTCTGATGTTTTATGGCCCTTCCAGAGTCATGGGAGTCTGGACAGACTTGTGAGTAAGCTTTAGAATAACTAAACAAGGGGAATGTAATATTTTACACTGATTGGAATATATTTCATGTATTTGGGAAAAATCTGGAATGAGTAAGTAATGATAAATGATAAAGGTAGAGAATTAGTACATATTACTTTGATATCTGAAATTGTGGGGAATCTTCAATTCCCAGAACATAGAATATTCTAATATTAAAAATGTTGGTCAGTGAGGGTAGAAAGCTCTTATAAATGAGAGCATTGAGAAGTTAGAATTGCACTGATAAAGATAAAAAGAATTTGCAAATTTTTTAGACTTTGAAAAGAAAATGATTTAAAGTCAATTTGCATATGACTTTTGGAATTTAAGAGAAGTATAAAGAAAATCTTGTAGTCATAAGAAGGGATTTTTTTTAACAACAATTGGTCTTAAGAATTCTTTGTATTTTAAAATTTTAGGGAGTAAAGAAAACATATATGTAATTGAAATATGTTGTGTACAATTAGTAAACTTTGTATAAGAACTATTTAAGTTATACTTTCTGAGATTTTAAAATTGTTTTGTAATAACAAATTGTGAATGAATTGAAGTTTCATCTATCACATTTGTAAAGATTTTGTTATGAGGAAAAAAAACCCAAAGACTACCTTGCTAATGGGTTATAGTTCTCAAGGTCATTTTGGCCCAGAAAATTTATGAAAGGCTTTTTTTTACCTCATGTTTATGAAAGGGAATATTGATATGTGAGAACAGTGTAACTTATTTATTATCTGTTAAAAAGAGAAAATTATACATATAATTGTAACACTGTCATGGGTAATAAGTATACATTGGTCTTTTGAAATTATTGTATGAAACTAACAATGATAGATTTTATTTTCTTTGAAAATAGAAGTGTATTTGGATGAAGAGATACAGTAAGTTATAAAGCAAAAAATTCAGAAGAGGTTTGTGCACAAAAGATACTTAATTATAAGGTTAACTTTAAGAGAAGCTGTTGTTTTGTGTTGCTTTAAGAGAATGAGATGTCAACATGTTATGTTTCATGTAGGGTAAGAATTTAATGTTTACATTATTTCTTAACTGCAACATACCCTTTCCAATGATATTGAATAAATGTTAGGGGCTTTGGAAAATGATTAGGAAATTAAAAATTATGTAACCCTAATTAGATGACTTATCAATAAGATTGAAGGGTGTTGTCAAATGTGATCTGCTTTTGGAAATATAAACTCTTTTACTGCAATGATCTCAAAGCTGGAATTAATGATTGTTAATGAGGGAAATTATCAAAGCATGACCCTCTGGGTTCCCTGAAGTTTTAAATGATGTGTTGGACCTTGCTCTAGATATGCAGGTCCAGGTATAAATGTAGTAATGGAAGATTTTTTTTGTGAAATCTAGTTCTTAATGTGTTACACTTATTACTGTTTTGTTAAATTTAGAGATCTCAGACCCTGAATTTCCAAACCCCATCAACCCACCCCTGTCACCAGGTCCCATCTGTCCCCCCCTGGAAGATTCTTTCACTAGATCAAAAGGGGGAAATACAAAAGGGGGTAATGATTATTCCTAGATGGAAAAATCCTGTTCTGTCTCCCCTTCTCCCTGAACCAGCCTACCCGCACCCAAGATTCTTTTGTTGAATAAAAAGGGGAGAAGAAGGCAGCAGAAGGATGGTGGGGAACTGGCAGAAAAATTCTTATCTCAAAAACAATAGAAAGAGAGACAGTAAAAATACCTGCAGCAGGTTTTGAGTATCTCTTGGTTTTTGTTGACATATTTTCAGAATGGCTAGAAGCTAATCAAACAGCCTTGGAAGTAGTTTAAAATTTCTGAATGAGCCCCTCCCCTATTTGACCTCCTGCTAGGAATCAGGTCAGACAATCGCCCTGCCTTTCCAGCTAAAATCTCTCAAGGAATACTCTAGATCCTGGGAGAACTTGACTGCTTTTTGAAAATTTAGAAAGTAACCCTATTTAATGTATTTTGAACAAAGGGACACTCAGAATAGATATATGTAATATATGTATAATGAAGGGAGCTGATTGATTGTGACCCCCTCCAATCTAAATTGTGAAGTGGATTCACTTGGAGATCTAAGTAGGTAAAACAACTATTTTAGAACATGGGAATTTTAATCAATTTTGTTTTTATATAAGATACCAGGATGGTCAACAAAAGGAAATGCTACTGGGTAAATGTCATGTTCTTGCAGCCAAGGAAGCCAAGATATCAGGTAACTGGGATGTGCAGCCAAAGGGGCAACTTCTCAGTATGGCTGAGGTTGGACTCCTTGGACTTCATTTCCCCAAAGTGACATTTGGAAAATGTCTCACCTGGAAGAATAAATCTGACCTAAGACATTTGACTACCTACATGACCTCTGCCTGAACACTGATATTCAGTACCTTTAAGGGAATTTTCCTTTGAAGTCCTGGATGTTTATGGCTACTAAGCCAAACAGACAAAGAAGTGTTAGGTAAATTGCATCAAATAGCCAGAGATAGGTTAGGTGTGTTAGGTATGTGGTTCTGACACATGTTAAGATAGGAATTAAGTTTCTTTAATTTTTAGAAGGAATATTTAGGTAAGAAGAAGAATGTGAAATTCTTAGGATAATTACAGTTTTAAGGCCTAGCCTAAGGAAAGGAAGGTGAGTCAAATAAGTATATCAGGAAAAAGAAAATCAATGGTATATTTGAGAATATTTTGAAAAATTTCATTTTGTTTAAGGATGTTTGAGCCATTATTGTAGTAAGAGCAAAGGCTAAGATTGTTTTAATTTTAAACCATATGCTGAGTACTCTGAACTAAGTTGACTGTTGAATGTATGTTACAAGCTTTAGACAGTATGACAATTCTCATTGGGAGTTTGCTCAAATAGTAAAACACTAATGAAAGTTTATTGTGTTAAAGTTAAGTATGTGCATCAATATGGCAATAAGGCAAAATGTAAATTGCAATAAGCTTCAAAATCTCATTGTTTTGTGATGAAAATATGTTTTGATCTGAGTAAAATGTTAAGCAGTTTCTTTACCAGAAGACAAAGTCTCAGCTAGTCACCTAAGCTGGATAGGACTTTTTGGCACAGATTCAGAAGATGCAGAAGGACATCAGAGGTCTCCAGAAGAGAAGAGAAGAGAGGAGAGACACCAGACCAGTTCATCTCTACCATTTCTACCCTATGTATATGTTTTATAGTCAAGGGATCTGTTTTTGTAACCTCCCCTTGATTCTGTAAGTGTGATACCCCTACTTATGCCTTTCTCCTTATGAAAAGGAGGAGAGGCAGGGTACAGATGTTCTCCATTCAAAGAAAAGGAGGGAGACTATTGGGTAGTATGTTTATATTCTATCTAAGGAGAGTCTTATCTCTGATGTAGCTGGCCTGTACAACTTAAAGAGATAGATGGATTGAGATGTAATGATGATACCTGGATCCTTTGTAAAGGTGCTTGTGGTTCATGCTTATCCAGGTTATGAAGATAACTCAAGGGTTTGAGCCATTTTGGAAAAAAAAAGTGGAGAATGAAGTACATTATCAATGTTTGTGAAATTCCTGTATAGAAAGGGGTCCCTGACATTCTTCTGGGCCCTGAGAAATTCCTTAGAAATATAACTTTGGCTAGACATCTTTGGGTCTGAAAATAGTCTGATAGGACCCAAGCACTTGACCCTGGGGGTCATGGATATACCATAAAATTGTCTAAAGATTTACAAAGCACCCTTTTTAGCCGAATTATTTTGCTGTATCTGTAAAATTCCAGGATTGCTTCCCCCTTCCCCAGATGTGGCTGGAACCATAAGATAGTAAATTTCACTCCCTCAAACCTGTGGGAAGTCCATGAATATGTGACTGCCTCCATCTCAGAAAAATATGTTCAGACCTTACACAAATATCCTGACCCTTTCCCATCCCTATCTATACAGAACCCTATGTTTACATATGTTTATGACAAGACAATATATCTAACTGCTGTCTTTGCTCCTGTATCCTGCTTGCTCTCAGCACCCCCCCAAAAAAAAAACACTATAGAAACCCTAGCCCTTGAACACCCAGTTACTGATTTGGGTACTCTTCATTCCCCATGCAGTCCCCAGGAAATAAAGATTTCCAGACTTATCAAATTCTGGTCTGTCTTGCTCTTTGGATTCAGCAAAATAAATGCAAAATGATTTTTATGGAGTTCTCAAAATGAGAGGAATTAAGATACCATGAAATAAAAGGAGCTTGAGCTGAGCTTTGAAGAAAAAAGAGGTTTAAGTAGAAGGTCCACAACAGATAGGGTTACAGGTGGTAATAATGTAAACAATCAGCAAAGTAATAATATGAAAAGAACTCATATATGATGGATAGAAAGGTAGACTGGAGCCAAATCAAAAAGGCTTTTAAAGTCCTAACATTGGAGCTTGAATTTTATCCAAGAGACAGTGGGAAATCATTAGAGCACTTTGAGTAGACCTGTTTTCTAGGAATTTTATTTTGACAGTTGTGTAAAAGATGAATTTTTTAGGGGGGAGAAGGGATTGAAAATATTATTGCAATAATCTAGGAAAAGTTGAGCATAGTAGCAAAATGGTTCAGTGGATAGAGTATAGATTCAGGATTCAGGAAGAATATCAATTCAAATTCATCCTCAGACACTAGCTGCTATGATCCTGGGCAAATCATCTATCCCTTCTGGCCTCGGTTGCCTCATTTACAAAGTACACTAGAGAAGGAAATGACAAACCACTCCAATTTCTCTGCCAAGAAAATCCCAAATGGGATCATGAAGTCAGACACACCTGAAATGACTGAACAGCAAGAACAAAACAAGACTTATGTAGGTCTTAACCATTATGATGACTGTGACAAGAGAAAAGAGAACAATTGAGAGATTTGTAAAGGGATAAGTAAAATTGCTAAGACCTGACAAGTGATTGTCTGGGATAGGAATTGTAGGGCTATAGGGGTGACTCTAGGGTGACTAAACAATTTTCTCATCAATCATAAGAAGCCAGGGATATACTTGAGGAGGCACATTTCTTTCTTAATTTACTTGGAGGTTTACATTGTTTCCTACTAATGAGCTTGAACTCAATAAATAATTATTGATTGATTAAATAACCTTATACAAACAGTGATAATTAATGTTTCTTACTTAATCATCAATAACTTAGAATTTTACTGTTCCGCTGCATCTTGTCCATCTCCAGAAACCATTCTATAGTTTACTTTGTCTTATATGAAAATGCAATTTTTACTCAAAGTATGATGTTGTTTTGCTTTCATGCTTGAAGTTCCATAGTAATGTGAAAGTGTCAGCATTATCAGTAATCATTTATTGAGCACCAATGCTGAGGTGTTACTTTTGATTAAAGAGATAATATTCCCACCCACTGGAACCTAATGATCTATAATTATAACTATCTTGAATGGAACAAAGTTTCATTTAGTAGTAAAATTTATAGTCGCTAACCAAGAAAATGGTCTTAGAAGCTGTAGATCATAGATGAGTTAGTTGAACTAGAGTTCATTTAAAAAAGGTCATGATGCCCAAAGTCATTTCCATGTTCTGGTCCTCAGTAATCTGTTTTGTCAATGATAGCCTCTGTCAATGATGGCCTCTATCAATAGTCTTTAATTTTGGTTCTCTGAAATAGGGCATGTGAATTAACTAGCCTTCTTTAAGCAGACAATCGAATTCTTCAGATGGACAATACAAAATCTCTATGGTATTTTAAATTTATCTGGACTCCATGATCTGTTTCCTTATTGAATGGAAAGACAGTTGCTACTTGAAAGTTGGAAAATAGATAGTACATTAGCAATCCAAATTTAGTCCTTTTTAAAGAAATAATCAAATCCCTTCAAAGTTTAAAGACTATGAATAATTAAAACAAATGGTCTTTACTATCATGAGTCTTGTTCTTTTCTTTTTTTTTTTTCTTAGGTTGGGGATGAAAGTCACCATGTGGTGATGCTCATGCCTCTGCCTCTGATTTCATCAGTATAGGAAATCTTAGTTAGAAAAATTCTTCCTACCAATGTTTAACTGCACTTAATCTGCAATTTATAGTCTTTCAGAGATGCTTTTATCAGTAGGAGGTCATAACTTGTACATGAAGACAGAGATAATAGTTGTTATTTGTAGGACTTACCCCCAAGTCTTCTAGCCTCTTAAGTCAGTGCTTTGTCCCCTGTACCCCAATGCCCTCTTTTCTTCCTAGGACATGCTATGATACTGGAAGCAATACTTTTTTAACAAAAGGAAAAAGCATAATATACTACAAAATTTTCTTTTTATTCACAAAACATAACTAATGGGGATAAGGAAAATGAATACATGACTGAGGTATATTTCAAAGAGATTATCTGAGTTATCTGAGTTATTTTCAGATACCTGTTACAAGCGAAGGTAAGTCAGAATTTGAAATACATTTTGAAGGATACCTGGATCTGAGGTGGGAACATTTATTGGATGAGGTTTTATTTCCCTTGTACTACAAAAACCATAGAAGAGCTGAAAATTTTTTTGAAGGTACCTAAGGAAACTAGACAATAAATATTAAATAGAGTTTGTTTCCACCGTTTTTGGGTCAGGGGTCTCATGGGACCAGTCAAGACATTAATGGTAGTATCTATGGTAGCTTAATACTTGACATAAGACAAACCAAAAACTTTACTGATTTTGGGAATGGTGAAGAAAGTAATGAGAAAGAGAGAGCTGATATAGGCAGTAACAAGGTTCAACAATACTATCAAATCCATTTTCTAGTCAATAGCTCACTTTGATTGTAGACAGACCTTGCTTATTCCTTGCCCTGGTAGAGCTAGCCAACTTTTAGAAGTGATTATTTACCAAATTTTTGGAAGAATTTTTAACTTTTATTTTTGGTATTGATTCAGCAATTTGGTAGAGATTGCTTTCTGATAATAGTATGTTTTTATTTATTAATTTTCATCACAAGTGAAGTTTTATTGTTTCAACAACATTCCTTCCCTCAATTTAATAGCACAATAAGCAAGAAAATTCAGACTAACACTAACATTCAATGCACAAGTTTTAAAAATGGGTAGGTAAAATTTAACACAGAAATAAGAATATGAATATGTCAGGGTCTAGAGAAGATAAAACCAAAAGGACTGTACCTTTATTATTAATTTTTTATCCATTCATCTATGATAGTTCTAACCCTCTCCCACCAAGAGTTATAATATGCCTACTGGAACCATACTTGATCAATATTCTACTTGTAACCCTCCCAGCCTCTTTCTTAAAAGTCAATCAAAACTGTTCTTAGTTGGCTTAATGCCGATTGATAGCTTAGCTGGGCTAGTAACACAGTTGGAAAGAGAAGGATTATTCTTTTACTATGTTTTTTGTGTGGTCTATAATCATTTCTAAGACCCTAGGAATAAAAAATTTCTACAGTGAGTCCTGCTATAATTTTATTTCCTTTCTTTTTCCCTTTCACAATTTTAAGGTTATGACTAGGAACAAACATTGTGAGATGAAGGGAAAAAATCCACTGGACAACCCATGAAGGTATAATTAGAGGAACCATAGTTCCTCTTCAGATCTTTGCTATGTTCCAGGGAGATAATAAAGTATTGCTAATATTACACTATACTATTATACGATCACCATGTTAATATTTCCTGATTCCAAAGCAACATAAAAATATTGACCTCCAATAACAAGGTCAAGGTGTCTTCTACTTTGCACTAGCCAAATATTTTACTTATTACAAGGAACTGATTACTAAATGATTGCATAATGGGAGCATTTTTTAATAAAATTCTTCTAACCACACTCAATCTGTATATATATTCAAAGATCAAAAATTTGAAGAAAAAAGGTAAAATTACAGCAATTATATAAATATTGGCAAACACTATAAATTGGTCTCATTAATTTTTCACTATTCAATAGATTTAAGTATGGTGTGAATTGAATTGTCTTCACTACGTAACTAATTTTGCATAGGAATTCTGTAAATGTAACTTGGAAAACTGAAATTGATATGAATTCTGTTCCACAGCATCATTATAAGGGCAAAATGTCAAAATAAGATGCTATTGTATTTGGAAATTTGAAATTTGGTAGATATTTCAGTATTATTAGTACATATTCACATCACATTATTTGTATTCAGGAGCTTTTAAAGGGAATGAATGAGAGGGAAGTAGATAGCAAATGTTGAACTCAAAATTTATAATTAGATTTACGAATTTATCAATTTGGATGCCCCCCCCCCACTGATTGCATATTGCAACTCTTCCAAGAATATTAATCCTGTGCCACTCTTATCCACAGCTTCTAATAATATAACTTTAGTAGGTGTACCCAACATGCCAAAGACCAACCTTTATTTTCTTTTCCTGACAATGCACAGATGAAAGTGGAATGGTTGGGAAATCCACCTGCAGTCTCTCTTGCCATATAAACAGATCATCTTTCTTTCCTGCCAATAATTTCTCTGATACCATTGTGTTTTTTAATGTTTCTCATTGGCTATATATATGGCATCCTATTAACACCATTTTCCTGTTTGTTGTCTTATGATATGCATTTTCTGTTTGAAAACTGCTAATTCCCTGTTTCAACACAAATTCACCTAAAAATATTAATTGGGAGCAGGGGGAACTCCCCATTCTTTTATTTCCTAACATGTTCATTTTGAATCAGGAGCCATTTTGTAAAAATGAAATGAAGAGGAATGTAGACTAACCCTAAATATAGCTAATTACTATGTAAACTTGGAATGAAATCCACTTCAGTTCCTTTCATCAAATATTCATTGCGTACCCATTATAATCTAGGCACTAGGGTAATAAAAACTCTAAGTCACTAACAAGAAGCCATCCTTACCCTCAAGGACATTATGTTCTACTTTGTATAATAAGATGGGCTGGGGGAAGTCAGACAGCAGGTAGAGTGATGGATCACTACAAATTACAAAGTGAATTTAAAGTAATGGGGGAAAGGAGAACAAGCAAAAATTTAAAACCCTTTTCTCTTCATGCCAGTTCCATACTCTTCATTAAATCATATTATTTCTTAAAGTACTAGAATTCACAGTAGTATGTCTATAGGAGACTAATTATTTTAAATTTATTTTGATTTGGCTCTAATGTAGGAGCATAATAGAAATAGATCAATAAGCATTAAGGGAGGAGAAATGTGTCATAACTTTAAGCTATAAGAAAATAGCAAGATGGAAAAGGAAATGAGAAAAAAGTGAGAATTAAATTTATATAATCTCTTTGCTATTTTTGTATCACATAAAATCTAATCTAAAATATATATATATGTATATATATATATAGTTCTTTAAATGAAAGAAAAATCTGATAAAAATCACACCTATTCTTGAAAATGCTTCTCTGAAAAAAAGACTTTTGTTTTATCCATCATCCCACCTGAAAAAATAACATTTTTTCAATCAAAAATATCATAGAACACACTCTTAAGAATATGATTGATGAGAAACTATGTGTGACTGACAATGCCAAAGATGAAGTTCAAGAAAGTATAAACTCTTGATAAATGTCTAAACTTTTTTTTTGTCAATAGGCTCTTTGAATGATGAGTCATATAGGCAGTAGTATAAGAAATTTCATTTTTATGATTACTGACACAAACAAGTCTTCATTTTTCTGACCTCAATATGGAACAAAATTTACCAAAAAGGAGTGAAGGAAAATATATGTTACCAAATGCAACATTTTTTTCCCTTTGTTTAATTAGTGAGTCAACATAGATGTTTAAATGATAGCAATAGTAACATTAGTTTGACTATGGACAGACTAGGGATGCCTTACTATTACACAAAGGGTCTTTAAATACATATCAAAATCATGGAAAATATGGGAAAATTCTCTGAAAAATCCAAAGCTTTACTGAACACAAGACTGGACATTTAAAGAATGTTTCCAGATTAGTCATGTTGTGAAAAGGGGGAAAAAAAAAGAAAAAAATGAGAAAAGTCGCAAAAATAGTGAAAATAATATGCTTCAATCTGAATTCAGACTCCATGATTCTTTTGCTGGATGTGGATAGCATTTTCCATTATGAGCATTTTGGTATTGTCTTGGACTGTAGTATCCTTGAGAGGAGCAAAGTTGGTCACAGTTGATTACACAATGTTGCTGCTACTGTGCAATATCTGGACATGAACTTATTTTTTTTCTAAGGCAGTTCACTGTTGGCTTAATTTCTTTCATTATAAAATGGTGGTATTTAAATATTTTATTTCCTCTTCTGTTAATCTGGGAAAATATTTTTAACTATCCATTTCACCTAAATTATCAGATTTATTAGAAAACAGTTGGATAAAATAGTTCCTAATTATTGCTTTAATTGCCTCTTTGCTGATGGTGAATTCATCTTTTTCCTAACTGATACTTCTAATTTGGTTTTCTTCTTTTTATATCTAATTACCAAAAGGTTTACCTATATTATTTTTTCATAAAAATAGATCTTAGTATAGTTCAATAGTCTTCTTACTTTCATTTTATTAATCTTTCCTTTGATTTTCAGAATGTCTAATTTACTATTTAATTGAAAATTTTTAATATGTTTTTCTAACTTTAAATTTCAGGCACAATTTCTTAATATGCTTTCTCTGTTTTATTTATATAAACATTTAGAGATATAAAATTTCCCCAAAGTACTGTTTTGAATCCATTCCATGAATTTTGATATGTTGTCTCATTATTTACATTCTCAATGGTTAAATTATTGATTGTTTCTATGATTGGTTAGTTGATCCTCTCACACTTTTCATATTTTCTCATTGACCTGATATTTCTGGATTTTGTCTATAGTATTCCTTAGTTTTTTTTTTTGGTTCCTTCTTTTATAAGATGCTTAATGGGTTTTTTCAATGTCTAATTTAACCTCTGGTTCTAGAATATCAGGGCATTTTTCTTTGATAGTGTCTCAAAATATGTTGTCAGACTTTTTTTTTGTCCATAGCTTTCAGGTAGTCCAATAATTCTCAAATTATCTCTTCTAGATCTATTTTCCAGGTTTGACTAATAAGATATTTTATATTTTATTCTGTTTTTCATTATTATGAGTTTGACTGCTTCTTCATGTCTAATAGAATCATTAACTTACAGTTGTCCAATTCTAATTTCTAAGGAATTAATTTTTTCTTTTGACTTTTTACAAGATAATGGGGTGAAGTGACTTGCCTAAGGTCACACACAGGCAGGTAATTATTAAGTGTCTGAGGTTGAATTTGAACTCAGTTTCTCCTGATTCCAAGGCCAGTGATCTATCTACTATACCATCTAGCTGCCCCTGAATTATTTTCTTCAATTAACTTTTGCAGAAAAATTCAATTAGAATTTTGCCAATTCTACTTTTAAAAGAGAAGCTTTCTTTGATGAATTATTTTCCCATTTTTCTAATTCTGGTTTTTTTAAGGAGTTATTTTCTTCAGTCAATTTTTATGCTTCCTTTTCCTAAGACATTGATTCTTTGTTTTGATAATTCTCTTGCACAACTCCCATTTTTTCCTTCTATCTCTCTTATTTGATTTTAAAAATACTTTTTGAACTCTTCCAAGAGGACTTTTAGGCCTCAAAACCAATTCAGATTTCCCCTTTAGGCTTCACATATAGGTATTTTGCCACTGCTGTTCTCTTCTGTATTTTTTTAATCTTCTCTATAAACATATTTGCTTTTGATGGACAGGGTTCTTTTTTTTGGATTTTACTCATTCTTTAAAAGTTGAGCTGTGCTCTTGAGGCAAAGGGTCCACTGTCCTAAATTTCTTGCATGGGAATCAGGAGTGTATTCATTGGTTTTCTACAGAAGACTTTCTGGGGCTAGCTTTGTGTTCCACTGGCCTGCTCAGCCAAAAATTCAGGACCGCAGTTGCTGATATATGACTAAGAGTCTCCCATTAACTTTCCAAGACATCACCTATGCTGGACTGCCCTCCTCCTTTTCCCATGTAAAATGAGCTTTCTTGAATGTCTAAGTTTTCTTGGGTTGTAAAATAATTTCACTCCATTATTTGGTGGATTCTGATTTTCAAGTTTTTTTAATCTTCATTTAAAGTGGCTTTCAAGGAAAACTAGAAAAAATTAAGGCAGTGTCCTGGCTTCTCTCCACCATTTTTGACTCCATCCACAAACACTTATGAATTTAAACATATCATTGTGTTATTTCTGAATCAGAAGACTTTTGTTCAAAGCATGGCCCTGCCTCATACTATTTGAATGACCTCAGACAATTCATATAATATGTACAGACCTCAATTTCTTCATTAAGTTGTTGGTCATGTAATGGAATTTTAAAACTAAAGGAAAAGTCTAGTTGATACTTATATTAACAAATATCCTTTCTTTGACAATGTGCAATAGATCTTTAAATAGACCTAGACAAAAGTTGCCCTTTTTTCCACATTCAATCTCCACATTCCTATATACCAAGTAGCCCAAAGATTTAGATATGAATATGTGCACTGCCATTTATTATTTATGCAGTTTGAGCAAGTCACTTCACTACCTTCTACCTGACACCCTTCATCTGTAAAATGGGAACATCAGATCACTAATAATGTCTTCCACCTCTAAGTCTAGGATGCAAAGGAAAAGATCTCAACCATATTTTTTTCAACAGGAAATCAAATCGATCTATTAACAGAGATCTTCTTGTACTTTAAGAAAGGTTTGTTGTGGGATATAAGACTTTATTCCATTTATCTGAATTTTAGGCATCTAGGAGCCAATGAGAGGCATTGTTTGAAGTTGGGGAAGAATTCCTATCACACATGAAATCAAACTTCCTAAGGATCTGCCTGTTCTTTTTACATGTTAAACTGCTACATCAACAGTTATAATGATATACATATATGTGTGTGTGTATATATATGTGTAATAATATGTAAAATATAAATGAAAAGCTTCTTCAGAGTTTTTTGAGGGGTGAAAAAAGGATCAAAATTTAATCATACAACAGAACCAGTATTGAAGTAGTGCAAGCAAAAACATAACCTCCCCAAATTAGACAAAGGACAAATTGAAGGATATAGATAACTATCATAGATGATCCTACATGGGAAGCTAATGTAACACAACCCCAAAATATTGTGAAACTAAAATTCCAAATGGGTCATAAAGATGCAACTGAAATGATTCAACAATGATGACAATAGGAGCAAGGAAATGAACTGCTTGAAGGATATAGGGAAATATAATTTTGAATGAATGGAGGAATTAAAGATAAAAATAGGTGGGGATTATATTGATATCTTATGGTTCATCCCCTTTGACCCAGTAATTCCAATTCTAGGTCTATATCAAGAAGTAATCATAAAAAATGGGAAAAGTCCCACATGTTCTAAAATATTCATAGCAGCTCTTTTCATCGTGGCAAAGAATTGGAAATTGAGGATATGTCCATCAATTGGGAATGTCTAAACAAGTTATGGTACATGGATGCTATTAAATATTATTATTCTATAAGAAACCATAAATGGTTGGACTCTAGAGAAGCAAGGAATGACTTACAGGATCTGATGCTGAGCAAAGGGAGCAGAACCAAGAGAACAATGGACACATTAACAACATTGAAAGATGAAGAATCTTGATGGAAGCAGCACCTCTGGGCGGTCCAGAGAGCTAGGACAACTGAATTAAACCAGCTATGGACAATGTTATCTTCATCCAGAGGAAGAAAAGCAAAACAAAACACACATACACACATACACACACACACAAACACACTGAAAATTACTAATCTGTAAACATGTTTATCAAAATATTTATGTATAATGCTAAGTTGACTGTTCATCACTGAGGGGAGGGGAGTGGGAAAGGAGGGTGTAAGGAAATTGTATAACTTAAAAATATACATGTGCATATAGATGAAAATAAATAAATTTAAAAATTTTAAAAAGATACATTATCACAGAAAAAGTTTACTACTAAGTATTTCTATAATAGGTTTTGCTGATTTTTTTCCCATTTATTAGACTAAGAACTTAGCTAAAAATAATTCTTAGTACTGCAAATGGTGGCTACACTGCTAACCAAAAGTCTCAACCTGTGGAAATGTTTCTGCTGTTTTGCCAAAAAAACAATCTTTGCTTTATTTTTCCCCCAGTGTAGAAATGAGGCCAGTAACTGAATAATATTATATTGCTTCTATGAACAGCTGCTAAATAAAACAGTTCAATTATACTTAGAGGGAGAAATTAATTACATTACTACATTCTCATCTTTGAGCATATTTTATTTTTTATATAGTTCTAAATAATTGAATTTCATATTGTGATCCTTAGTTTTAATCAGTATAACAGGTTCATTCCCATACTGGACACTTCTGTGATGGAATTTAATTGTCAGTATGGGATTTATAAAAGCTGAAAGAAAATAATGTGCTGTGTTGTGACCTGTTCATTTTTGAGAACCCTCTCTTTCCATGAGTTTCTTTTTTGCTTTGGGGACAATAGAAACTTAATATAGAATTAAAAACATTGAAAAAGTCTGCAACTTTAAGAATTATCTGATATAAATAATCCAATTACAATTTAAAAATTAGGGAGAAATCTATATATAACACAATATTTGCTATACAGAATAAGCCACATGATTCAGAAGATTTTTTTAACATTAAAAAGCATGAAGTTAGTTTTAGAAACAATTACCATTGGTTTCCACAGGCAAGGTAGTTTTCAAGGAGAATAAAATGTGAGTGCCAATCAGTGGAAATAGAACCTGAAGAGTACAAGGAAGGCTAGGAACACGAAAAATAATGGAGGGTTCAGAATAACAGGGAGGGTGCTGAAGGATAGCAAGGATATAATGAAGTATTTCAAATGGAAAAAACAAAGATAGAGAAACTGCTAACAGTTCAAGGCAAGTGATGAAATCTCAAACAAAGGATATTTGTTAATACTTGTAAGCAAGATATAATAATAATTTTCCTTAAGTTATAAAATTCTATTAAATGAACAATGGCTTGAATGTTGCTTTAAATACTAAAAATAATATTTAATACCAGAATAATATAAAATAATATGTACTTCAAATATAGGGGGGAAAAATCAAAGATAGAATAAGTTTTTACTGGAAAACATTTTGAATTTAGAAATCAATAAATGGGGAAGTGATTCATTATGAACAGATCCATTATGTGCCAATCATTGTGCTGTGTTTTTTACAAATATTGTTTCAATTGATGCTCACAAGAACTCTATGAGACAATTGCTATTATTGTACCCAGTTCACAGGTGCAGAAACTATGGTAAAGGGGTCAAAGGTTTTATTCCTGTATAATTAGACAATTTAGAGAAAGGTTTTATTTCTGGTATAATTAGACAATTAGACAAATCAGTTAACGCTTCTAGTTCTGTTTTCTCAATTGTACAATATCAAATTTGGAATACACATTTCCCAGCACCTATTTAAATAGAAAAGTCTCAAATCTACAGTTAGTTTAAATCTAACTTAAGTATCTTAGAAATTTTCTTCAGATCTAAACTATAAAGTTAGTTGATATTTTATAGCTAATTCTAATAGAATAAATATTTTGATTGACATTAACAAATATATAAATAAAGATTTGGTAGTGAAACATAAAAACTAGATTTATTTTGGACCTTCATGAGGCATACTATATATGTTACAATTGTATTGTATGATTTCAATTGTATTTGTGTGTGTGTATGTGTGTATCATTCACCCATTTATAAGCCTTAATATGAGATTTTCAGAAATAAAAGTGCACTTACGCCAAGTGAGTACTTAGAATTGGAATGGATAATAAAAGTCATTCTTCTGTCCTCTCATTTGATGGACAATATGGTTTATTGGAAGGAGGATAGGAATTTGAATTATTCAATCTAGATTCTAGTTTTTGTGCTTTTTATACTTGAAGAAATCATTTCACTTGCTCTCCTTCCTTTTTCATAAAGCTAAAGGAACTAAATTAGAGAATCTCTATATTATTTTCTAGATTCTAGCCATATGATCCTACAGTAACACCCTCTGCAACATCTCTGCAAATGTTTATCCAATCTGTGCTCTGTGAGATAGCTGCTTCCAATGGTGAGCAAATTATTATAAAATAAAATCATATCCTTTATTAATTTTTACTCCCAGGTCTTGATTTTGCCCCTTGGAGCATCATAAAATTGGCTACACATAAGACATTTTGAATATTTGAAAATAGCTATCCTATTTTTTTTCTTAGTTTTATCTTTTACAGACTAAACATATTTAGTTCCTTCAACTCTCTCTCATAGGACATGACTTTCAGACCACTCATCATTCTGGCTGTCCTTTTCTGGATGTCCCTCTATTAGTCCTATCACGAAATCCCTAGAACTTATGTACAATATCCAGACAGAAGTTTCATTATCCATATAGAAAATTGACTTTGGGGGATTTAAAAAAAGAACAAAAAAAACTAAGGAAATATCTCCCCACAATTTTGTTTTTTAATTGTTTTAGTGAGTTGCATTATGACAGTGTCTTATAAATATGAAATAATATTTAATTCAGGCACTTAAAGTTATTTATGTGTAGGGTAATGTCAAAGAACTATGGTCTTCTAAAATCCATTTTCCCTAAATAGAGTTTGGCTTTAGTCCTCTGTGTGATATTTTTAACAGCCAAGAGTTTGTGAATTGAAGCCAAGAACCCTTGAGCTGCTGTTGAGTCTGAACTATTGTCATAAAGTAGATAATAGTCTCTGTTCAAAGATAAGATATTTTATTAAATATTAAACCAGTGGCCTCACTCTGCTTTCTCCTGTGAAGTTTCTAGGTATTTTATTATTTTATTCCCATCACTATCTTTTAAATACAGAAGTATTTAATAGTGTCTATAGTGTCAAATACAGA
The DNA here is from genome assembly GCF_037893015.1 of Macrotis lagotis. Lineage (NCBI taxonomy): Eukaryota > Metazoa > Chordata > Mammalia > Peramelemorphia > Peramelidae > Macrotis > Macrotis lagotis. The sequence goes on along the minus strand of NC_133663.1, from coordinate 122,005,536 downwards.
AGTCTCTAATAGTGTCATATATTCAATATCTTTCTTCTGGAAATAAATTTGGCAAGGTTGCTGAAGTTAAAATATAACCATGACTAATTGTGACTTTGTTTTCTTTTTGGACAGGAATGGAAATTGGAAGCAGTAATCTCAACTAAAATAGGTGAACAAAAATGCTAACTGAAACTACCTTTGTTTTTAGCAGTGTCTTGACTTACATAATTATAGTCAACTGGGTCAAATTAGCAAAACTTGAATGACCTAGGGAAGAAAAGGTTTATGAACAAGAAGGTGGGACTTATATATGTTCAAGTGAATAATTGAAAAGATTTATAGGTTAGCCACCATCAAGACATTATTGGCTCAAATTTAGAACTATGCTCAAAGGATGATAAAATTGTGCAGACCCTTTGATCCAGCAATAACCCTACTAGGTTTGTGTCCCAAAGAGATCATACAAAAGGATAAAGACCTGCATGTACAAAAAGTATTTATAGAAGCTCTCTTAGTAGTGGCAAAGAATTAGAAATTGAAGGGAGGTCTATCAATTAGGGAAAGACTGAACAAATTACTTCAGAAAAGATGCAAAGATTTGCTTGATCTGATGCTGAGTGAAGTCTGCAGAACCAGGAGACCATTATACATATTAACAAAAACATTGTATAGTGATCAACTGCGATGGACTTAGTTACTCTCAGCAGTTCAGTGATCAAGGAAAATTTTTAAAAGATTTGTGATGGAAAATACCATCCAAATCCAGAGAAAAATCTTAGAGTCTGAATCTAGAGCAAAACATATTATTTTCACTTTTTAAAAGTAGTTTTATTTTTTTTCTTTCTTTTGCATTTTTGCCAATAGTTCTGATTCTTCCTTCTCAACTGAAAATAAGCAAAATATGATTATATATATATATATATATATATATATGTATACATATATTAAACCTATCAGATTATTCACTGTTATGAACTTGGGGGACAAAGGCAAGATGGCAGAGTAGGGGCAGGAATTGCTACAAACTCTCCCTTAGATCACTCCAAATACCTTTTAATAATGACTAACCAAATTCTGGTGTGACAGAACCCACAGAAAGACTGAGTGAAACAATTTTCCAAGCCAAGACAACTGGAATATCTTCAGGAAAGGTCTGTTACATGGGAGTTAGAAAGCGCAACACAGGCTGTGTCAGAGCAAACCCGCTCCAGCCTTCCAGGAACAGCCCATGGAGGACTTCAGTCCCCAGGGTCACTTGGGTCCATGGCACCTGAGATGTTTTCCAGACTTCTCAGCCTAGGGATTACTAAGCATAACTTGGAAAGGCAGGGGGGGAAACTCTGTTCTACCAAAGTAATACCAAAGCCCAGGGCTCAGGTCAGCCCAGGCTCACCCCACCCCCACCCCCAGCCCTGGGAGTAGGAGCAGGTTTGCAGATTTGGAAAATCACTTGGCAGCTGCTTCCAGCACTTTCAGAACACCAACACTAATGGGGTCAGGGGAGACTGCAGAAGATTCTCATCTATTCCTGAAGCAGAATTCTATGGCTTTGCCTATGCTCAGATCCAGGTTGCAGTCTGAGCCTCAGTCTCAGGAAAATGAGTTAAAATTAACTGCTAAAACAGAGCAGGGAGGGACCCTCCTCATATTCCAGGACAGAGGGGAGTGCTTGTGGTCATCCTCAGGTCAGAGTATAGACCAGGAGAGCAGACAGAACCTGAGAAGAACTTGAAGGAATTGCAGTCATTGGGGGCTCCCCCTGGAGGCAGTTGTAAAAACCCTCAAAAATTTGGGACAATGCGTCCTCCACACTGGAAGCAGAGCTTCACCTTAATAAAGAGTTAAAATCACATCATAGGTTGGGGAAATTAGCATAGAACAAAATAAAATAATAGATAATTACTTTTGCCTTATGGAGGATGAAAATACCCAAAAGATTGCAAAATCAAAGCTTCTGTATCCAAAGCTCCAAGAAAAGTATGAATTGAACTTAGGTTATGGATGAGCTCAAAAAAGAGTTTGGAAAGCAAGTAAAAAGGTAGAGAAAAATTCAAAAGAGAAATAAAAGCAATGTGAGAAAATCATGGCATAACAATGTAAAAAATACTGAAGAAAACATCTTTTTTAAAATTTTTGTTAATTTTATTTATTTATTTTCATCCATATGCACATGTATATTTTTGTTACAAAAATTCCTTCCACCCTCCATTTCCACTCACCTCCCCTCAATAGCAAACAGTCAGATTAGCATTGTCCATACATATTTTTGATAAACATATTTACAGATCAGTTATTTTCAGTATGAGGAATTAAGATTAAGGGAAAGAGATATATAAGAGATAATTTTTATGAAGTGTTAATCATATTTTGAAGAATTGGGTTTGCTTGTATATGTGTTTTGTTTTGCATTTCTTCCTCTGGACGGGGATTACATTAGTCCATAGCTGGTCTAATACAGTTGTCCAAGCTCTCTGAACTAAAGAGAGGAGCTGTATCCATCAGTATTGATCATCTCAGAATTTTGGTGTTAATATATACATTGTTCTCTTGGTTCTACTCTCTTTGCTCATCATCAGATTTTATAAGTCATTCAATGCTTCTCTAGAGTCCAACCATTTATGGTTCCTTATAGAACAATAATATTCCATAATATTCATGTACCATAACTTATTTAGCTAGTCCCCAATTGATGGGCATCCCCTCAATTTTTTATTCTTTGCCACCACAAAAAGAGATGCTTTGAATATTTTGGAATATGTAGGACTTTTCCCTTTTTTTTATAATTTCTTCTGGATATAGACAGAATTGAAATTGCTGGGTTAAAGGGTACTAACAGATTTATTGCTCTTTATGTGTAGTTCCATATTGCTCTCCAGAAAGGTTGGATCTATTCACAACTCTACTAGCAATGCATCAATGTCCCAATTCTCCCACAACCTCTCCAACAATGATCATTTTCCCTTTTTCTCATTTTGGTCAATCTGATAGCTATGAGGCACACACATATTATTTGTAATATAGAACAAGGTTTAATGAACTACTGTCTTCCAAATAATCCCTTTCAACTTGAGCACCAAATTGAGAGTCATTTATTTTTGCAGTTAAGGCATCAAATACCCAAATCCTAAAACATCAAATAACTATAGTAAAAGATTCCTATGGTTAGCATAGTTAGACAAACTTAGTAGCTTGGCAACCCTATTCATATATAAGAAGCTAAATTTTCTATACCCCTCCAACTCTGCCATTCACAAAATAACTCACTAGCCGGCTTCAGGCTTCCAAAGAGAAGTCAATCAAGTTTGGTTTTATCTGCTGTCTGGCAGAATAGTCCTGTGAGGTCATCTACATCTGCATCCCATCTGGTATCCACTGCACACATCCAATTTTAAAATTGTGACCCTCATTAGTATCTCAGAATATATGTCCACTGCTGTTACAGGAAATGCAGAATTTAATTTTTCTCCTGAGTTAGAATGAAAAGAGGCAAATCAATAGCTAAGGAAAATGTGTCAGTATCAGAACTGACATTTTTTCACATAGATACAGTATACAACAATATGAGTCTTCCATGTGTCAAAGGTGATGCAGACCTGGACATTCTTATTAAAACTCATTTTTTTTTTTGTTTTTAACTTTCACTGTTCACATTAAAACTGTCTCTTGCATAGAACAACTCTCCAGGCAGACCAAGTTCTGTTGAAGGTTGTTCCAGAAACTTAAATAATCAGTTGATAATTGAAGGAAAACCGGAATCAAGTTTTTACCTTCATGGAGCTTGTTCTGGTTCTGATATCTTCCAAGTCTAGCAAATCAAACTGAAGAACCCATAGGTTCCTCCTGGGGTATTTAAGAACATTTGAATTTTGAAAGACAAGTCCTTGGAGGCTGCAAATACTACTTTTTTTCTTAGTGGAGATGGGTGAGCATTTTTATAATTTTTGCTTTATAGTTGATGTTGACATATGGTTTAAGAGACTTTAGGTGGTTTATAAAATTTCTTCCCTGAAATTTATCACAAGGACCAAGGACACTCTTCAGAGGTGATGAATGAGCAAGATAGATTCTCATGGCCACACACACTGGCATAACAACTCTTCAGAGACCTGACATCTAAAACATGCATCATTCTGGTGCAACACATTGGTCACTAAGCAAAGCTTACAAGCATCTTTCTCCCCTGCCCAAGTTTTCTGGTTCAGTCAACCACTTCAGCACTGTCCAGAATAGACAGGTGTCTATAAATGTCAAGTGTTGGGGGGAAGCAGTTACTTATCTGTCTTCCTATGAGTCTTTATATAATTTGTGTTTGGTGGGGAGTTTCTCTAAAACCTAAAGCAAAACAGTCTTTGGTAGTCATGTACACTAATTGGACACATGTCCAAAGCAGTAATTTCAAATAAATGGGGGAGAGAATGAAAATATAAGAGCCAAGTTAATTAAACACAAGAACAACAATTCAAGATGTGGCATCTGATAAATTTTGGTTTTGTTTGGTGTTGAAAAATTGTTGCTATATGGACAAATACAATTATATTGCTTACAACCCTATTAAGATATATGAAAAATAATGTAGAAAAAGCAAAATGATAGCCAAATGCACTTATAAATATAGTAATATTTGAGTATTTGAATTATGTCAGCATTTTTACTAGAACATCTAGATACAGAAGTTAAAAATGAAATTCAAAAAAGCATTAAATTGATGAACTAGAAATGATATCAAACTGATTTCCCAAAACCATGGCATCGAATTTTGGAATATGATGCTAAATCTTTAGTTCTCTAGGATTTAGTGTCTAATATCATTCCTAACTTCCCACATGGACTGAAAAATACTGGTTTTTCTCTCATGGAACTAAGCAAATTTTCAGCTACTCTCTCTGGGAGTCTAACTCTTATAGAAATAAGATTTTGTGAAAGATTACAGTTTTTCTTTACTACTCACAAAGGTGTCTTTGGTGTTTTTCTCTTGAGTAACTTTGAAGATAGGAAGAGAAGTAATCACAGGCCAGCACTTCTGTTTCAATGAAGAGAACAAATGTTCCCTATAAAACACTTATTTTCAATTGGAAGTCATAAAGTAGCTTTTTGGCTTTATTGTACTATAGAGCTAATACTGTGTGACACTTTATACCAGTTTACGATGGATGATTGAAGTGGAAGTCCACTAAGAAAATTATACTGAAAGATTGGTATAAAAGCATCACGTATTATAGTTGACAAATGGATGCTATTAAAATTTATTTTATTTTATTTTTTATGTGAGTGTAGTTACTTTGCATCTACCCATTCTCCAAATCTGATTTTGAAAGGTCATGCTCAGTGGTTACTTATCCAATGTTGAAAGGAGGTAGTACAAGTTAAAATTTAGCAAGCTTGCCATGTTTACTTTAGAGATGAGGTTGGCATATTGCTTTAGAAGCTCATGTGATTTTATTTGAAAATCTGTTGTTTAATCTTTGAATAATATAGAAAAGCTTGACCCTCTGATCTGGAGAAGGAACTTTTTGGAATTCCGTATCCCTCACAGAAAAAGGTATATGGAAAATCTAATTAGAGTAACACATTTGTGAATTAGAGAAAAGCAATGTAAAACAAAACTAGACTACTTTTCCTTTTCATTTATTAGAAATAGAATATTTTTGTGTCCTCTTTTGAGGAAATTGAGAGTTTTGCCTACATAAGAAAAACCTCTGGACAAATCATTAGTCCTCTCTCCTCAATACAGGACTTTGTTTAAATGGCACCACACAACCATGCAAGAACTCCACTGTGGCAGTGTTATAGAGCAGTGATGATGAATTAGAGACAAATTTATGGGGCATGTTGCTTTTGCAAGTTCTATTATGATAAAAAAACAGATCTGTGCCAATATTGAAAATATAATTTCATTTTTTCTTTCCTAAAAGCACAGAATTAGCCTGAAAGATTTGCTCAGTTAGAAAACTAAAATTCAATATCATTTATAGCATTTTTGCTGCAAAAGATTAGTGGCAGAATACTTTTTTTTTAAATGACATCAAATAAGTACGATTTAAAGCATTAGTATTTTAATTATTCCATTTCAAAAATTTTACCCAATTGTATATCCTTGATGATAGACCCGAGAAAAGCAGATAGATTAGTCTTATTGTAGCAGACCTGCACGTCTTTGTTTTCGTTGCCATCTTTTTTGTGTCTTTGGGTATGTTCCCAGAGGAAAGACAGCTGAAATAAGTCCATCCTGATCTGTCCTGATGAGATGGGGCTGGAGTGGAGCCAAAGCATATGGTTGATTCCATTTTCATCAGCTGTGGTCAGACAATTAGCACCTAAGCTTCTTAGGCTAGGAGCTAACTGGAAACATATGGATGTAGGTGAGCTAAGAGATAATCTGGTAGCTTAGAAACACACAGGGAAGAAGTAAAGCAATGTGAAGTTCTAGTTGCAGATTCTGCAACTAGAATCAAAGCTGGTATTGTGGGTTGGGTCTGACACAGGACAGTCCTCTAACAGTTTATATTGAATATATTTATGAAGTTAAACAGTATAGGTGATTCAATATTAATAAAAGGAAATTTGCTGTACTTAGCCATGTTGAAAACATATTCATTGATGGAATTGTAGGTTGATTCAACTTTTGAAATTCCCCTGCCTCTGAATTAATAATAGTAGCTAGAGGAACATTAATACTATGCTACATCATTTAACAATCAGTATCACTGTTATCCACCCTATTGCCATTTTGTCAAATCCCATTTTTCAATCTAGGACAAAAAGACAGTCTCCAAATCTAAACTACCTCATAGGAGTGATAACTAACATATTTAAAAGAGGACTATTATTTTTTTACAGGTAAACAAAGGACCAACTTGGATAAGAATGTCCAGGACATGGATCTAGTCCTTATCCCTCCTTGTCAAAGTTAGGGGTGAATTGTTATCCAAGTGGAAAGGTAAAAAAGACGGGAGGGCTGATGGGGATAATTCTGCTTTTCTGGCTAAGATTATTGGAGGCAACAGATTTCTTATGGCAATGACCATTCTTTAATTGTCAGAGAAGGGCATAAGCAACCATACCTGAAGGTCAACTCACTCTTACCATCTTGAAGTTCTTTAAATTACCCAAAACCTCCTCATTCTTTCAGTTTTCTACAGGGTCTCAAGAAATTCAGTTTTTCAGTCCCATAGGGTTGCTGACCTGCTGAGGAGATCAAATAATCCATTTATTAACATCTATATACTTCACTGTTATTATCTTGCCTAAGAGAAGATCGTACATCAATTTGCCCCAATGCCATTTTACTAGCCACAAACTGTTCAAGGTTTACAAGGCACTTTACACACATTATTTTACTTGATACTCATAGCTCTCTGCAGTAGGTTGTACCTATTTTATCCCTGAGGATATTGAGACTGAGAGAGGTTAATATGGTATCAATTGGCTAGTTAGTGTCCAAGGCAATCTTTTACTTCAAATCTTCCTGATTTCTAAGTCCAATGAATTACTTCACCATCTAGCTGTCTATTACTATTACTATTATTATTACTATTACTATTATTATTATTATTATTATTACTATTATTATTATTATTATTATTATTATTTTAGTTGCCCATCATGCTGAAGCAGCAGAAAAATCAGAGGGAATATAGAATTGTTTGATACTTAGGGGACCAGGGAATAACATCAATAATTAACATCTTTATTTTCCATGGGTCAGTAAAGTCTTTTAAAAACAGTTTTCTGGGGGTGGCTAGGTGGCGCAGTGGATAAAGCACCGGCCCTGGAGTCAGGAGTACCTGCGTTCAAATCTGTTCTCAGACACTTACTAATTACCTAGCTGTGTGACCTTGGGCAAGCCACCTAACCCCATTTGCCTGACAAAAACCTAAAAAAAAACCCCAACAGTTTTCTGGTTTCATCTATATATAATTTATAGATTTATATATAATGATAGTTATCGGTATTCATATTTTGTAAGCTTTTGAGTTCCACATCTTTCTTTATTTTAATTTTTTTCATATTACTACAATAATCATGTTGTAAAAGTAAACATAACCCCCCTCTCCCCCCAAAAAGAAAGAGAAACCTCAAGAGAAATAAAGCAAGTAGAAAAAAAGTATGTCTCAGTCTGTATTCAAATACCATCGATTCTGTGTTTGGGATACATAGCATTCTGTATCATAAGTCTATTAGAAAAATTGTTTCAATAGTTCCCCCCCACACACAGTGGCTATTGCTAGCTGTATTTCACTCAATCCTATTCCTCCTATCCAAAATTTATTCCATTTTCTCTCTCCTTTCTCCATGTGCCTCCCTAAAAGTGTGTTGCATCTGACTATCCTCTCCCAAGATCTTCCTTGTCTTCTATCATTGCCCCCTTTCTTCTCCCGTCCCCTTTCTCTCTTCCCTTTCCTCTGTTATTTTTTTCCTGTAGGTTAAGATAGATTTCTATACCCAATTGAGTGTGTATTTTATTTCCTCTCTGGACCACTTCCAATGAGGGTGAAGAATTACTTACTCCCCTTCATCTTCCCCCCTTTCCACTCCATTGGAAAAGCTTTTTCTTGCCTCTTTTATGTGAAATAACTTTTACCTCTCCTTTCCCTTTCTCCCAGTACATTACTTTCTCTTGCATTAACACCATGTTTATAATATATTATAGCTTCATATTCAGCTTCCTCCATATGCTCCTTCTAACTTCCCTAATAAATGAGAAGGTTCATATGAGTTATCAGTATATTCTTCCCATGCAGCAATACAAGCAATTCAGCATCATCAAGCCCCTCATAATTTTCTTTTCACATTCACCCTCTCTTTGTTTCATCTGAGTTCTGCAATTGAAGATCATGGTTCTGGGCATTTCATCAGAAAAGTTTGAAATTCCCCTATTTTATCGAAATTCTTTTTCCCTGAAAGAGTATGTTCAATTATGCTGGGTAGTTGATTCTTGGTATTATTCCAATTTCTTTTGTCTTTTGGAATATCATATTCTCAGCCTATGAGCACTTATTGTAGAAGCTAGCAAATCTTGTGTTATCCAGACTGTAACTCCATGTATTTGAATTATTTATTTGTGGCTGCTTGTAATATTTTCTCCTTGACTTGGAACTTCTGGAATTTGGCTATGATATTTCTGGGAGTTTTCATTTTTGAATCTCTTTCAGGAGGTGAATTGGTGGATTCCCTCAGTTTCTATATTACCTTTTGCTTTTAGGATATCAGGGCACTTTTCAAGGATTGTTTCTTGAAAAATGAAATCTAGACTCTTTTCCTGGTCATGACTTTCAGGTAGTTAAATAACTTAAATTCCTTCTTCTGGATCTGTTTCCAGTTCAATTGCTTTTCAAATGAGATATATCACATTTTCTTTTAATTTTTCATTCTTTTTGTTTTGTTTTATTGTTTCTTGATTTCTGACAAAGCCATCAGCTTTCCTTAGCTCTATTAGACATTTGAAGGAATTGTTTTCTTCAGAGAACCTTTTTATATCCTTTTCCATCTTGCCAATTCTTCTTTTGAAGGAATTTTTCTACTCATTGACCTTTTAGACTGCTTTTTTCATTTGACCTAAATTGTATTTTAAGAAGTTATTTTCTCCATCATAGTGTTGGCACCTAAACCAGGAAGAACCAAAATAGAAAAAGAAAATTATAGACAATCTCCCTGATGAATATTGTTGCAAAAATCTCAAATAAAACTTTTGCAATGAAACTACAACATGCTATTACTAGAATAATACACCATGATCAGGTAGGATTTATAACAGGTAGGCAGGGGTGGTTCAACATTAGGAAAACACTCAACATAATTAAATGTATCAATAGCAAAGCCAACAGAAATCATATGAATATCTCAATAGATGGTGAAAAAACTTTAATAAAATACAACATCCATTCTTATAAAAAAACCTAGAAAATTTTGGAATAGATGGAATTTTCATTAAAATACTAAATAGTATCTATCTAAACTCATCAACATATATATATATATATATATATATATATATATATATATATGATGGGAATAAATTCAAGACATTTCCAATAAAATCAGGAATGAAGCAAGGATACCCATTATCACTATTACTATTCAATATAGTATTAGAAATGCTAGCTATAGTAATAAGGGAAGAAAAAGAATTTGAAGGAATCAGAATTGGAAAAGAGGAAGCAAAACTTTCACCCTTTGCAGATGACATGATGGTATACTTAGAGCACCCAAGAAAATCATCTTAAAACCTCCAAATTCAACAAAGTAGCAGGATATAAAATAAACTCACATAAATCATCAGCATTTCTATAGATGACCAACAAAGCCCAAGAGCAAGAGATAGAAATTCCATTTAAAATAACTGTAGACAACATTAAGTACTTGGGAATGTACCTCCCAAGACAAACCCAGGAACTGCTTTTAGGATATCAGGGCAATTTACAGAAATTGTATGAACACAATTATAAAGCACTTCTCACCCAAATAAAGTTAGATCTAAATAAATAGGAAATGTCAAATGTTCATGGTTAGGTTGAGCTAATATAATAAAAATGACAATTCTACCTAAATTAAATTACTTATTCAGTGCCGTACCAAGCAAACTATGAAATAACTACATTTACTGAGATAGAAAAAAATAGTAACAAAATTCATCTGGAGCAATAAAAGGGCAAGAATAGCATGGGGTATGATGAAAAAAATATAAAGGAATGTTACCTAGCTCTACCAAATCTAGAACTATACTATAAAGTGGCAGTCATCAAAACTGCCTAGGGGTAGCTAGGTGGCACAGTGGATAGAGCACCAGCCCTGGAGCCAAAAGTACCTGAGTTCAAATCTGGCATCAGACACTTAATTCTGACCTAGCTGTGTGGCCTTGGGCAAACCACTTGCTTGCAAAAATTTAAAAAACAAAACAAACAGCAACACCTGCCTGGTACTGGTTACAAAATAGAGCAATGGATCTGTGGTTTAGTATAGATTCAAAAGAAGCCACAGAAAATGACTACAGCAATCTACTATTTGAGAAACCCAAAATCATCTACCTCTGGGATAAGAGCTCACTATTTGACAAAAATTGTTGGGGAAACTGGGAAATAGCATGGCAAAAACTAGGCATAGATACCCATCTCACACACTATACCAAAATAAGTTCAAAATGGGAACAGGATTTAGACATAAAGAGAGACACATTAGATAAATTAATAGGTGAAAAAATACCTATCTATCAGATATATATGGAAAGAGGATAAATTTATGACTAAGCAAGAATTAAAGTACATTATAAACTGCAAAATGAATGATTTTGACTACTTTAAATTAAAAAGTTTTATGCACGAATAAAATCAGCACTGACAAAATTAGAAGGAAAACAGAAAACTGGGAAACAATCTTTTCCACTAGGAATTATGATAAAGTTCTCATTCATTTCTTTTTTTTTTTAGATTTTTCAAGGCAATGGGATTAAGTGGCTTCCTCAAGGCCATACAGCTAGGTAATTTTTAAGTGTCTGAGGTCTGATTTGAACCCAGGTACTCCTGTCTCCAAGGCCAGTGTTCTATCCATTGCACCAGCTAGCCATCCCCTAAAGTTCTCATTTCTAAAATATATAGAGAATTGCAGCATATTTATAAGGTTACAAGTCAATGCCCAGTTCATAAATAGTCAAAAGATATGAATAGACAGTTTTCAAATGAATACATTGAAGCTATATTCAATCATATGAAAAAATGCTCCAAATCATTATTGATTAGCAAAATGCAAATTAAAAAAGCAATGAGGTATCACTTCACACCTACCAATTAGTTCAAGATGAGAAAATGTTTGAGAGATTATGGGAAGACTGGGACATTGATGCATTGCTGGTAGAGTTGTGAACATATCCAACCATTCTTTAGAGAAATATGGAACTATGTCCAAATAGCAATAAAACTATTCATATCTTTTTATCCAGCAATTCCAATTCTTTTTCTACATCCAGAAGAAATTATAGAAAAAGGGAAAAAGTCCTACATGTTCTAAATTATTCACAGCAACTCTTTTTGTAGTGGTAAAGAATTGGAAATTGAGGGGATATCAATCAATTAGGGAATGGCTAAACAGGTTTTGGTACATGAACATTATGGAATATTATTATTCTATAAAAAACCATAAATGGTCATACTCTAGAGAGGCATGGAATGACTTATGGAATCTGATGCTGAGCAAAGGGAGTAGAAGCAAGAGAATATTAACAATAACATTGTGGTATGATCAAACTTAATGGAAGTAGCTCCACTCAGCAGTTCAGAGAGCTAGGACAACTGCATTAGTCCAGCTATGGACAATACTATCCCCATTCAGAGGAAGAGAGACAAAACAAAACAAAAACAGAAACTGAAAGAAAAACAAAACACACACACACACACACACAAACACACACACACACACACACAAACACACAAACACACAAACACACACACACACAGACTCACGAAACCAACCCTTCAGAATTTGATGAACATTTTATAATAATTATCTCTTATGTATCTCTTTCCCTTTATAGTAATTCCTCAAACTGAAAATAACTAATCTGTAAACATGTTTATACAAAATATGTATATCCAATGCTAACCTTACTGTTTGCTGCTGAGGGAAGAGGAGTTGGGAAGGGAGGGTGGAAGGAAATTTTGTAATTTAAAAATGTACGTATCTATATGGATGGAAATAAATAAATAATTTAAAAATAATATTATGTGTATATATGTATGTGTATATATATGTATATGAACATAAATGTGCAAACATGAATTTCTTAATGTTAACTAGATTTTATATTGGTGCAAGCAGACTGAAGAAGCATACACAATAGAGACAAGAAGCTATATTAATGGTATGAGGCATGTCTGGAGATAGTTCACAAAATGGAGTTCATGTACCAGGATGGGATGGGAGAAAGGTATATTTCCATGTTGGTGAAGAAATTATAAGCTTACTGTGTGTTATTTTTTCAAGTAGGTTGTACAAGGCTCTTCTGGATTATTAATACACAAAAGGGGGAAATGCCATGTAAATACACTTGTAGATAAAAGAACCATGGGCTGGTGAGACTGCATTCCACATTATAGGGCACCAAATGAGAATGGAAAAGTGAATGAAAACTCTAGAGCATAGCTATCACTTCTTATTTCCCAGGACAGAGACTATGTCCTGATCCAAACCAGTGATTTGCAAAAAGTTTAAATAAATTAAGATTTGTTATCCTACTGTTTTAAGGTGACCTCATTTGTAAACATCACCATATTACTATCCTTCATTGTAGATCACTAATACTAAGCCATGCCATTTCATAGTACCAGTCACTCAGATTCTCTTGTACAATGTAGAATCCAATACCTTCTTAGTGCATTAATCAATCCATTAGTTACTTAACCAAAATATTTACTTGGCCATTTACTAAGTCCTGAATGATTGTATGCTTTACAAAAAGTCTATATTACAGACTATTTGCCTTGCAGCATTGATATGTCTTTGATATTGGTGTCTGTGTATACAAAGAGCATCCTTCATATTGAAAATGACTTATTTTTCAGCTGTCCTTTCTTTTTTTAAAAAAAGTATTTATTTATTTATTTTCATCCATATGTACTTGTATATTTTTAAGTTACAAAATTTCCTTCCACCCTCTCTTCCTATGCCTCTTCCCTCAATGGTAAAGTCAGGCTAGCATTGTACATACATATTTTGGATAAACATGTTTACATATTAGTGATTTTCATTATGAAGAATTAGGATTAAGGGAAAGATACGTTAAGAGATAATTTTTATAAAGTATTCATCGGATTCTGAAAGTTTGGTTTCTCTTTTTTTGTTTTGTTTTGTTTTCCTTTCTCTGGATGGGGAATAGCATTGTTCCTAGATGGTCTAATAGACTTGTCCTAGCTCTCTGAACTGCCGAGAGCAGCTGCATCCATCAGGGTTGATCAACTCATAATGGTGTTGCTAATGTGTACATTTTTATCTTATTTTTGCTCCTGTCACTCACCATCAAATCCTCTAAGGCATTCCATGCTTGTCTATAGTCTGACCATTTATGGTTTCTTATAGAATAGTAATATTCCATAAAATTCACATACCATAACTTCTTTAGCCATTCCCCAATTGATGAGCAACCCCTCAATTTCCACTTCTTTGCCACTACCAATAGAGCTTCAGTTGTACTTTCTATGTGATCTTTGAAAAGAGGATCCTGTCCTTCGACTCCTGTCCCTTGAGCATATACAATTAGGGACCTTTCTTTCCCTGTTTCTTTAAGTTAAAATAGTTCCTTTCTTTGTTTTATAAATATTATACTATAATACTTGTTTCCTGTGTTATGTTACCCATGTAAAATGTTCCCCTATGTAAAATAGAATTCAACTGAATATACATCAGTCCTTTTTCTTTATAATTAGTGTGATGTGCATTCTCTTTAAGTAGTAAGAGTGAATTCTGGTCATTTTTAAGGAACATATTTGCTCATGCTGACAAAATTCTAATTTGGAGTAATTTTGCAAGGAAGATAATTGAGGTTGACTATTACTTAAAACTTTTCTGCTTTCAATATTTCAGCCTATGGTATCTATTTTCACATTGAGAATCAATCGTTTAATATATATAAAAAAGACTCATGGATTAAGTATAAATGGTCCAGTAATCAAGCTATTTTTTTACTTCTGGATTCTCTTATATTTTCACACTCATTTCATAGTATTCCCCTTTATGTACTCCTATGTTGCTGTTACACTAGACAACCAGCTTTTCCTTGATTATTATCATATATCACTTCTGTTCATTTGGGTGAAGTATAAACTGTTCAGAATGTATTCATCATCTTTCCCTACTAGATTCCATTCTTTTTCTTCAAAGTATCATAATTTAGATCTACAAAGAATCTTAGAAATCAGTTAGTCAAATAACCTCATTATAGAGCTTTGCAAGATCACATAGTAAATAGTAATTCAAGGATTTGAACCCATTTCTAGTGGTTCCATATGTAGTGATTTAGCTCTCAGATAAGTTGCAATTACACTCAACTTGGGGGGGGTAGTTATATCCAATGATATAAAGTCATGCTCATATATCAACAATTTATCATATAACTACAACTTGTCTGGTATAAAATAATTTTGCCTGGTATTAAAGAGAAAAATGCAGTTTATATGTATAGGGAATTAGGTTCAGAGTAAGAAAGACTAGTTCAGGTTTCACTTATGACACATACTGTGTTTTCCCAGGCTGGTCACAATGCCTAATTTCCCCCCAGGCAGTTCTTTAAGACTATTGCAGAGAAGATTTCCTCTTTACATAGGTAGAAGAAATTCTTCTCTCCCACATGTCATTCATTCAATCTGTCTTGCCAGGCTTTGTAGTTGAATTCAAGGAAAACTAATTGGTATTATTTACTAAAACATCTTTGATTTCTAATAATTTTCATTTTCTCCTTTCAAAAATATTATGGCTGCTTTTTGTCTTATCTTTCTGGTCATTTCATTTTTACCCTAAGTGAAATTGCAGTCAATGTTTCTTTTCAATCTCCAAATCCTTAGAGAGTTCAATAGTCAATCCAGGCTCAGGAGCACTTATCCTCTTCAACAACTTGATCCTACTGCTTACACCTTGAGCTATGATGTTTGCTGCTTCATTGTTTGCTACTTTACCCTTTGACTGGTACCTTGAGATTATCCTATATCCCCTCAAAGCTCTCTCTGTCTCTTCTTAGACTTGAAACAGGTCTTCAAAGAACTCTGTCATTGGGTTTCTCTGTCAGTTCCATCTTAATCTATTCAATTTGATCTTTTAAGCCCATCACTCTCCTCTCCTCTCCTTTATCCAGAGGCTAGGATGACTAAAGACAGTATCTTTATTCTTGCTTGTACTTCACTATTTTTCCTTCTATCACCTTGAAATAGTCTATTCAGCCCTAGAGTGGAAATAGAAAGATGAAATATGTAAGGATTGCTAAGTGATTGAATTCAAAATCTGGCTCCAAAAAGATTGACAGATTGGAGCAATCTGTTGAAATCAACACAGTGAAAGTTAATAGGAATAAATATAATGTCCAAAGCTTGGATTTGTAACAATTGCCTAAAAATAGTAGAAGACAGGGACAGCTGGAAAGTAGTCTATGTGAAAAAAAATATAGAAGTTATTTTATATAGATTGAAAGTTCTATTTGAGCTAGCAGCATAACATGACAGCTAAGTTACATTAACAGAAGTATTGAGTCCAGAGTAAGGAAGGTAATTATTGTTGTGGTCAATACTAAGTGCTACCCTACATTGTAGCAGAGATATTGCAAGCTGAAATGTGTATATAAAAGGATGAAGAAGAAGGTACTTGAAATGATCCTATATGAAGAAAAAAAAGATTGAAATAACTGGGACTGTTAACTCTTGAATGGAGATGTGGGGTTATCTATACATGTTAGGGTTAATTAAATATTTTAAAGAATTTTCATATTTTTAAGAAATTATTAGATTTATTCTAGAAAAATCAAAAAGAGACAGAGATTATAAAGAAGCAGGATTTTTTTTAGGTTTTTGCAAGGCAATGGGGTTAACTGCTTTGTCCAAGGCCACACAGCTAGCTAATTAAGTGTCTGATGCCAGATTTGAACTCAGGTACTCCTGACTCCAGGGCCAGTGCTCTATCCACTGCGCCACCTAAAAGTCCCCAGATTTTGTTTTGATATAAAAGAAGACAACTTAACAACTAGATGTCCTCTCTGGTATGGAGTTGAGTTAGGGAAAGGAGGGATAAAGAAAGGGAGGGAAAAAGGAGGGGGGGAGGGAGGGAGGAAAACAGACAGTCAGACAGAGACAGAATTAGTTTCTCAACACTGGGGAATGTTCAAGCCAAGGATGAATTTTTAAGAGCATCTTTAATAGTAATATAATAATTTTTCAATGGTGATCCCATATAACTTTCAAATCTTCATGTAATAAGTCATAAGCAAATATAAAACACTTACATAATACAAAATGGCTTATTTATTTTATATACCAGTATAAAGAACAAATATCAAGTTTATTCAGTTCTATGTCTTTATCTAACATAATTTCTTTACTATAATTATCTATAACTTATTTTCTTTCAGATTTCTGTAAGATTTCTAGCTTTATATCTTATTTATGTTATTTCTTTCAAGACAAACCTATAACACAGAGCCCAAAAAGTGGCATAGCATTGTTTTTAAAACCTAATAGGGATTTGCCACTAGGCCAATGAAAAGGAATTGCTAAGTACTAAGCCCTACCCACTATTTCTCCCTACCTCATCAGTTCTAAATTTCCTTTCCATTCCTACTGCTCTATTTTAATTTGCTTTAATTGATTTTGACCCCTTTTCTATGCTTCAGAATTTCTTTCGAAATTTAACAAATTTTATAATTTCCAATATAACAAATGTTAACAAATGCTGTGTTCCTGAGGGTCATGGTTACAAGAATAGTGAGAACTAAGAAAGAAAAAAAAAAGGCGTTCTAGTTTCCTCTTGCCACTGATTTAGTTGGTCACCTTGACCAGTTTTTTCCTATGTATCTCAGTTTCTTTATTTGGGAAAAAAGGAGTATAGCAACAACAGCAGCTGATATTTAAAATTTATTTTTATCTGTTCCTTAAAAAGATACCATTTCCCTTTTCTCCATTTCACATCCATATTTTATCATTTTTAAGTCCATTATAGGTATGTGGCTCAGATTCTAGCTGTTATTATTCAGTCTTCAGTCCTGTCCAATTCATTGTGACCTCATGATCATAGCTTATTGGGCCCTTCTATCCTCCATTATCAAAATCTGTCCAAATTCCATTTCTAGAAACAGTACATTGTTCTTTTTTTTAAATCTGCCTTACATTTTCTCGTATTCCTACCATTTTCTCATACTCTAATTTACTTTCTCCTCTATCCCTCTTTCCATTTAATATTACTGACCTTAGTTTTTTGGTTCATTAATTTCTCTGGTTTCCCTGTGACTCTAAAATTTCTTTCATCATCTGGATATTAGGCAAAGTCATCTCTTCTGAAATGTTATCCATCTCATTTCCTCTGCAAAATTTATTCTCTTCTCTGTGTTTCTTTGCTGATGACTTATTCATCTCTAGCTATCCTATCTGATTCTGTTCTCAATTTTTCTGTGTCATCTGAAATTCTTGTTTTTATAATCCCCATATCTTCCTGAAAAACTCTCAGCCAGCCTTCTCTTCCAATCCCTAGAGCTCTACCTACATTTATTTGTTTAAAATTTACAATCTCAAGTATTTGTTTTCTCTTCTCCTTTTGGGTCTTTAAAAATGGCTCCATTGTTCCTCCCTCTCTTTTACTCTCAAGAGACCTATGGCATTTGGCATAGTTATGCTACCCTTTTCATAAAAGTTTAGTATGAACTAAGAATTTTGCTGATCCAAGGCAAACTTCAGAAAGAAATATAGCAAACTGTGTTGAGGGGTTACAGAAAGATGAATAGCTAGGAAAAAGAGATCTATAGTTAAGTGAGTAAAAACGATGGTGATTTTAACTGATTATTCTTGTTAATTGGGTATTGAGTCTTCTTTTAATGAACTTCTACAACTATTTCAAGAGTCCCCTCTAAATTAGTTATCTTCTAAATTCAGAGATTAGTTGCTGAGGTTCAAAGATATGATTATCCAACTCTAATTTAAAACTCTTCTCCTGATGCATACAATTTTCTATTAAATGCTGGAGGCATAGTGGTGTTTTGTTTTCCATACCTAAAACACAGCTCCTCACTGAGCATTACATACAATTTTATTTATTGAGTAATAACTCTACCATGCTTTGGGGTATTGCCTATATTAGCTCTGATTCTTTCATCTCCAAATTAATTTTTTAAAGATATAAGAATCATATGCTAAGCATTTTGTTTCAGACACTGTGCTAAAAACTGAAAATACAAATAACAATCTAGCAAAATAGTTTTTCCACCATAGAGTTTGCATTGTAATGAGGAAAGATTCTTGTAAAAGAAGAACTAGAAGAGTAGGAAGGGGTAGAAAAGGGAGGCTGGTGAGGAGCAGACAAGTCAAGATAGTGTAGTCTTGAGTAGGAAAAAAAAATAGTCAAACTTATAACCGTCTTCTGTCCAAACTCTAAAATTTATAAGTTGTATATTTGGACTAGGATTCAAGACTTGGGATCAGAATCTACTTAAACTCCTTATTTTTACAGATAAGAAACTGAGGCCTAGGGAGGCAAGTGACTTGCTGTCTGGCTGCCCTTACTGGAATTGTTAAAATGTGCCTGGACTCCCAACCAAAGACCTATGTTCTCAACTAGATCATTATGGAATGAGCCTTCCTTTTAACCTGGGCTTAACTGTTGTAATCAACTCCAAATTCTTACCACAGTATTAATTCTTTTTATAAAGATATGGCTTCCAAAATAAATTCAGTTTCTTAACTGTTCTGAAATTCCTTTCAATTTCATCATTCTGATAATTTATTACTTTCATGCTCTGACTAGTTTAAATAATTTCTTTATAGGAGGGTTCTCTCATCCCAAGAAAAATGAAACTTTTTTAAGGAAAGAAAACCAGTACTGAGCAAGAATCTTCTCACTTTCCTCCTCACCTTACAGAAACAACTCAGATTTCTCACCTCTTTTTATATGTTCCTTCTTTTCTCTCCTTTCCTACAGTGTTTATATAAGAACCAGCAGTAAAATAAACAGTGATTGATGATCCACCTTACCATTCTACTTTTTTAAAAATTTCTTCTAGTCTAACTTTAATTCTTCACTTCTTTTCCCTATCTTGCCTCTTCTTGAGAGTTTCCATTTTGCTACCATAGACATTTGCCCAACCAAATGTCACTTAGAAAACATCTTGGTTCCCCTCTATTAAAATCCCTTATGATTATTTTTTCTGCTAAGCCTTATCATTATTCATCCCTATCCAGTGTCACATGATTAGTGACTATGTAGCAGGAGGACTCTACTTTAATCTCCTTCAATTCTACCACTCCAATTCCTTTATCTAACTGCTTAAACTAGTGGAACATCAGCAACAATTCATGTTTTTCTTCCTCCAAGCAAAGAGCATATTTAAGTCTTTCCAGAACCCCAAATTCACTTACAATATAATCACCTCTAATCTCAATTTTTGCCATTTTAGTGATTAAGAACAAGTGGCTTATTTAATGGTTATTTTATTTTTTCCACATGACTAGTTAGCTTGAGGTCTAAGCTATTATATGGAAAGTAAAAATCATTGGGGAATGATTACTTACCACAAAGATGGAGGAGAGAGGACAGATATAGTGCTAGCCTAGTCTCCTGATCTTCTCTCCTGATCTCTCCTAATATATAATATGAAACAAACCTCTTAACAGAAATCCAATCTACAAAACCCAGAGAGAAACTAGGAGAGAAGATCTATCACAAGATTTCTCCTCTGGGATCCTGCGTGAGTCCAGGCATAGAGAGTAGATTCTGCTGGGAGCACAAGACAGGGTCTGGCCTGAGAGCTCCACTTGCCTGATTGGCAGTGCAGGTAAGAGTTAGAGAGCTCAACAAGCTTGATCAGTGGGGCGGACTAGAGCCTGGAAGTCAAAAAGCCGGCCAAGCCTGATGAGTCTCAGGGGCAACTAGGGAGCAGAGGCATTGGTTGTGGCACTGACAATCTGGAGTTTGCCTGCAGAGTTGGAGGGTGAGTTCAAGTGCAGGAGAGTTGCAGCCATACCTTCGTTTCTGCTGAAACTTCTTCCCAGAACAAATACAATTACAGCCCACCTCTGGCCCAGGCTAAGAACAATAGACCTCCTTCACTTGTAAATAGGGAGAACAATTACCTTGCCCTAGGGCAAAACACACCACTGGACAAAGATAAAAGTACTTTAACAGCTTAATCCACCCCCTCCAGGCTAAGGGAGAGGGTCTCAAATTAAGGTTAAGGGCATTCCTGAGAAATCAACCCACACAGCCTACTGGCCAGCCCACTTAAGTTACTAAACCCAGTAAGTAAAGTTTCTAGGGATCTCAACACCAAACCTCTGTGAACCAGCCTCTAGCTAATATAAGGTTTTAGGAAAATGAAAAAAGGTCAGAGAAAAGAAAGGTCCATAGAGAAATTCTTAGAAGGAAAAGACCCTAATTCAGAGAGACCTAGTACTACTAAGGAGAATATGATCTGGTCTCCAGCACAGAAAGACTTCCTTAAAGAAATCAAGAAGGAGTTTAAATATCAATTGGAAAATTTGGGAGAGACAATTAACACCTTGTAACAAGAAAACAAATCATGGAAAAATACAATTGGACAAGTAAAAAATGAAAATTACTCTCTCAGATCCTCAATTGGGTAAATGCAAAAAGAAAATAATTCTCTCAAAACCTCAATTGATCAAATGGAAAAATCTTTCAAAAATAGATTTGACCAATTAGGAAAGGAGCTGCACAAGGTAAATGAAGAAAATTCTTCTCTATAAAAAAGAATGGAGTCTGTGGAAACTAATGACTTCAAGAGACAGCAAGAGTCTATTAAACAAAACCAAAAAATTGAAAAAAATAGAAGAAAAAAATGTAAAGTACCTCATGAGCAAAACCACTGAACTTGAGAATAGAATGATGAGAGACAACCTGAGAATTATAGGTCTTCCTGAAAACATTGAAGGGGGAAAAAAAGTCTAATATTACAGGATTTAGTGATGGACAACTGCCCTGATAACATGGAACCAAAGGACAAAATTGTTATTGAAAGAATACATTGATCCCCTCCAGAAAGAGATGTTAAAATCAAAACACCAAGGAATGTTGTGGCCAAATTCCAGAACTATCAGATAAAAGAGAAAATACTGCAAGCAGACAGAAAGAAACAATTTAGATACCAAGGCACCAAAGTAAGGATTACACAGTACCTGGCTGCTTCAACATTAAAGGATTGAAGGGCCTGGAACTAGATATTCTGAACAGCAAGGGGACTTGGAATGCAGCCAAGAATCCACTATCCAGCAAAGGTGATCCTTCTCTTCCAGGGGAAAAGATGGATATTTAATGAAATGGGAGATTTCCAATGTTTCCTGAGGAAAAACCAGAGCTTAATATAAAATTTGGACATCAAACAGGAGGCTCAAGAGACTCATGTAAAGGTAAAGAATAAAAGTGCTATCCAATAAGATGAAACTGACTATATCCCCTCCTGGGAGAAATATTCTCATAACAAAGCATACAATTGTAAGTCTACTAGAGAGAATATACTTAGCCAGAAGTGATGGACACTCATGACTTTTCTGTGACTCAGATAGAATGATTTAAAAGCAATACCTCCCTAAAAAAAAGGAGGACAGTAAGGAAAGGGACAGATGGAAGAGACTGAATGGGGTAAATCTCATTATATTAAGTGGTACAAAAGATCTATTGTAAGAGAGGAGAAGAAGGGAGGAGCTGAGTGCCACCTGAATCTTTCTTTCATCAGACTTGGCTTAAAGTTACATTACACAAACACTCAGCTAAGTTAAGAAACTTGTCTTAGCTTTTAAGTACTAAAAGGGGAAAAGGGGAGGGAGGGGATGGGGAAGGGGAGAAAAAGGGGAACTAACAGAAGGAAGGGAGGGAAGATGGGGAAAAGGGAACGGGAAAGAAAGGAGATTGGGGTGATATAGAAGGGCAAACACACTGAAGAGGGCAGTATTCAGATACAAAATACTGGAGAATATGGATAGAGGTTAAAAAGGGGGAAAATACAAACAGAGGGAAGATAGCATGGAGAACAATAAAGAGTTAATAATTATATCTTTGAATGTGAATGAGATGAACTCTGCCTCAAGTGAAGAGCAGAGTGGATTAAAAACCAGAATACTACAATATGCTGTTTACAAGAAACTCATTTGAAGCAGAGAGATACATATAGAGTAAAGGTAAAAGGAGCAAAATACATTTTGCTTCAGCTGAAGTGAAAAAAGCAGGGGTAGAAATCATTATCTCAGACAAAGTAGTTGCAAAAATAGATAGCTATAAAGGAGATAAGGAAGGAAACTATATCCCTCTAAAAGGTACCATGGACAATAAAGTAATTTCAATACTAAATATATGTGCACCCAAGGGTATAGCATCCAAATTCTTAAAGGAGAAGTTGAAAGAGCTACAGGCAGACATAAAGAGCAAAACTCTATTAGTGGGAGACATCAACCTACCACTCTCAGACTTAGACAAATCTAAACAAATTAGAAATTCTAAAAATTAAAGGAGAAATTAATGAAATCAAAAGCAAGAAAACTATTGAACTAATAAATATAACCAAGAGTTGGGTTTATGAAAAAAATAAAATTGATAAATCTCTGGGCAATTTGATTTAAAAAAAGAAGAAAACCAAATTACCAGTATCATAAATGAAAAAAGGTGAATTCACCACCAATGAGGAAGAAATTAAAGTAATAATTCAGAAATATTTTGCCCAACTCTATGCCAATAAATTTGACAATCTAAGTGAAATGGATGAATATTACAAAAATATTAGCTGCCCAGGTTAAGCAAAGAGGGCATTAAATACCTAAACAACCCTATCTCAGAAAACGAAATTCAACAAGCCATTACTGAACTCCCTAAGAAATAATCTCCAGGGCTAGACAGATTCACAAGTGAATTCTATCAAACATTTAAGAAACAATTGGTTCCCATTCTATATTAACTGTTTGGAAAATTAGGTGAAGACAGAACTCTGTCTAACTCTTTCTATGACACCAATATGGTACTGATACCTAAACAAGGAAGAGAAAAAAACTGAGAAAGAAGATTATACACCTATCTCCCTAATGAATATAGATGACAAAATCTTAAATAAAAATCATAGCAAATTGATTAAATGTAATCACTAGGGTAATACACTATGAGCAAGTAGGATTTATTCCAGTGATGCAGGGTTGGTTCAATATTAGGAAAACTGTTAGTATAATTAATTATATCAACAACAAATCTATCAGAAATGATATGATTATATCAATAGATACTGAAAAATATTTTGACAAAATACAGCATCCATTCCTACTAAAACACAAGAGAGTGTAGGAATAAATGGTTTGTTCCTTAGAATAATAAGCAATATCTATCTAAAACCATCAACAAGCATCATATGCAATGCAGATAGGCTTGAGGCATTCTCAATAAGATCAGGGGTGAAACAAGAATGCCCATTATCACCGCTACTATTCAATATTGTATTAGAAATGTTAGCCTCACCAATAAGAGAAGAAAAAGAAATTTAAGGAATTAGAATTGGGAAGGAAGAGACAAAATTCTCACTCTTTGCAGATGACATGATGGTATACCTAGAGAATTCCAAAAACAATCATCTAAAAAACACTACTAGAAATAATGAGCAACTTTAGCAAAGTCAAAGGATATAAAATAAACCTTCATAAATCCTCAGCATTTCTATATATGACTAGCAAGATACAGCAGAAAGAGCTAGAAAGAGAAATCCCATTCAAAGTAACCTCAGAAAATATAAAATACCTGGAACTCTACCTGCCAAAGCATATCCAAAAACTTTTTGAAAGCAATTATAAAACACTTCTCACACAAGTAAAATCAGACTTAATTAAGTGGGAAAACATCAACTTCTTATGGAAAGACCAAGCTAACATAATAAAAATGACAAGTCTACCAAAATTAAATTACCTGTTTAGTGCCCTACCAATCAAAATTCCAAAAAAAAAATTACTTTAATGAGTTAGAAAAAGTTGTCAGCAAATTCATATAGAGACAAAAAGTCAAGAATTTCCAGGGATTCAATGAAAAACAATGCAAAAGAAGGTGGTTTAGTCTTACCAGATATAAAATTATATTATAAAGCATCAGTCATTAAAACTTCCTAGTTTTGATTAAGAAATAGAGTGGTAGATCAGTGCAATTGACTAGGTGCAATAGCAGGAAATGATTCTAGTAATCTGCTGTTTGACAAACCCAAAGAGTCCAACTATTGGGATAAAACCTCTCTCTGATAAAAACTATTGGGAAAACTGGAAGTCTGTATGGAAGAAACTTAGATTAGACCAACACCTCACACCCTATACCAAGTTAAGATCCAAATGGATACAGGATTTAGACACACAAAAAAACAATACTATAAGCAAATTAGATGATCAAGGACTAGTTTACCTGTCAGATCTATGGAAAGGGAAGCAGTTTATGACCAAGGAGAGATGAAGAACATCAATAAAAACAAACTATAAGGGGGCAGCTAGATAGCACAGTGGATAGAGCACCAGGACTGGAGTCAGGAGTACCTGAGTTCAAATCCAGCCTCAGACACTTAATAATAATTACCTGGCTGTGTGGTCTTGGACAAGCCACTAAACCCCATTGCCTTGCAAAAGCTAAAATACTAAAAAATACCAAAACTAGATAATTTTGATTACGTTAGATTAAAAAGCTTTTACACAGATAAAACCCACTGTAACCAAGAGCAAAAGAAATGTAGTAAATTGGGAAACAAATTTTATAAGTAGTATTGCTGACAAAGGACATTTTTAAAATATACAGAGAAGTGAGTCAAATTTAAAAAATAACAAAGACAAGCCATTCTCCAAGTGATAGGTTGTCAAAGGATATGTCAAGGCAATTTACAGATGAGGAAATTAAAGCGATCCATAGTCATATGAAAAATTGCTCTAAATCCTTACTTATTAGAAAAATGCAAATTAAAGCATCTCTGAGATACCACCTCACACATCTCAGACTAGCCAATATGACCAGAAAAGGACAATGATCAAAGTTTGAAGGGATGTGGGAAATATGGGACACTAATACATTTTTGGTGGAGTTGTGAACTTATCCAGCCTTTCTGGAGAGCAGGCTGGAATTATGCCCCAAGGGCAACAAAAATGTGCATACCTTTTGCTCCAGCAATGCCACTACTGGGTCTATACCCTGAAGATATGATGAAAAAAAATAAAAACATCACTTATGCAAAAATATTCATAGCAGCCCTGTTTTTGTGGCAAAGAATTGGAAACTACGTAAATGTCCTTCAATTGGGGAATGGCTTAACAAACTGTGCTATATGTATGTGATGGAGCTCTATTGTTCTATTAGAAACCAGGAGGGATGGGAATTCAGGGAAACCTGGAGGTTGCATGAACTGATGCTTAGCAAGATAAGCAGAACCAGAAATACATTGTACAACCTAATGGCAACTTGGGGGTGATGATCAGCCTTGATGGATTTGCTCATTCATTCAGTGGAACAACCAGGGATAATTTTGGGCTCTCTGCAATGGAGAATATCATCAGTATCTAGAGAAAGAATTGTGGAGTTTGAACAAAGTCCAAAGAGTATTACCTTCAATTTAGAAAAAAAAAAGTTATCTTATTATGTAATTTTGCTATCTCTTATACTTTATTTTTCTTCCTTAAGGATATGATTTCTCTCTTATCACATTCAACTGAGATCAATGTATACCATGGAAACAAGGTAAAGACTAACAGACTGTCTTCTGTGGGGGGGGTGGGGGGGAGGGAAGCAAGATTGGGGGAAAACTTGTAAAACTCAAAATTAATAATATCTTTCAAAAAAAAGAAAGTATAAAAGTTCAAACAAATATTTCTGCTTCCATTTGGAAAAGTTGCTTTCTCTACCATCCCCCACCCTCTTAATTCATTCTAGAGAAGAAAGCTACTCTACTTCATTTATTTGCTTAAATTGTATACCTATTAATCTATATCTATCTATCTGCATACACACACACAAACATATATTGCATGCAAATATTGTTTTAAATGCTATCACAGAAGAAAAAGGGATATATTCATTTCCATTTTTTAAAAAAACAGAAATGAATGATTTTATTAAAAGAATTAAAATAAAATTAATTTAAAAAAATTTAAACTATAGAGAGGTTCCTTCTACTATTCTTTATCATTTTTCCAGTTCTCTTGACTTTGGATAGATGTCTATGAAGAATACAGGTTGTCTATTATACCATTAAACATTTTCTTCCCCCTCACTTTTTGCTATATTAAAAAATTCATTTCCTTCTTTTCTTCCTTCCTCCTTCCTGCCTTCCTCCTTTCTTCATTCCTTCCTCCCTCCTTTCCTTCCCTCCTTCCTTCCTTCCTTTCTCTTTGTCTCCTCTATTTATTTCTTCCCTTTCCTCCTTATCTCCAACTAGAAGGGTAATAGCCTGATCTTAAAGCAATTTGATGAACCTCTGCCTCCAGGGTCTAGGCATATTATTACCTGATAGTGCAGTCACCTGTTTGCTTATAGTCCTGCCACATAGCACAGATGTCCCAAAGCAAAAGCTTCTGCTTCTTTCCAAAGCCGGGATTATCATCTATTCTCATTATTTCCAGTCACATTATATATGTATGTGTTTGTGTGTGTGTGTGTGTGTGTGTGTGTGTGTGTGTGTGTGTATATATATATATATATATATATATATATATATATATATGTATGTATGTATATATATCTGGAGATACCCATTATACCATTTTTTTCTGTTAAAATTGTTCCTTGGATTCATGCTATATAGCCTTCACATGCAGACAAACTGAAATCTGGGAAAACCTCAACTTTAAAAGAACTCCCATTGCATTCAGGAAGATCTCCAGGCATCTTGATCTGTATCTTGCTACTGGATCCAGAGACTCTGGAGAAGAAAGTGAGGTTGGTGAGTTTGCACAGTCTTCCCCCATTTAAATCCTATTCTCTTATAAGTCATGACTTCTCCTTCCTGATCATGATCCTCTTTTAAAAAGAAAGACAAACAAAAACAGTGTCCATAAAAAACTTGTCCATAGCGATTTGAGTGGTCCCAACTTTAATTCTCTGGAGAATAGTATTTTCTAACTCAGTTATATAGCATTACTGAAAAAATGTCAGCATTAGAAATCTGGGTCTTAGCTTTTTGGAAAAGGTTGAAGTCATTAAAATGATTGAAATTTCTCAAAGATAATTCAACAATCTTTCTTTCTATAGTTCAATCCTAGATTCAGTTCATTGTCAATGAATAAAATAAATACTTTGATCATTGTTTATTACTGAGTTCTGTATTAAAACTATCTAAAGCTAGGCATTTTTCTGTTTTTGTCTGTTCAAACCATTTACTAACATTTATTTAACAGCTCTAAGAATTACACATTTAATTGAATTTCATATTTTGGACAATGGATTTTTTTCCATTTATTTTTTGTTTTCTCATGTATGGTTCAGTGAACATCTGAATGATTATGTACCTCAGGAGGCTCTCCTATCTTCCTAGGTTTACTCTAATCAGTGCAATGTCATCTACAAACAAGCATCTGAAGGACAAGACCATCTGTAGGGAATTGGAGACTATAGCTTCTATTGAATTTGGGACTGAAAGTCCTACATGACTGTGGCTATTATCTTTGACAAGTATTTTCTCTCTGTTGCATACTTTGCTTGGCATAATAATCAAAACTGTCAGACTTTTCATATCTTTCAAGGAATATTATATGATTTTTACATAGACACGAAAGATGCCTTATTAGAAAATAACCATCAAGGAATTATTTTGTCCTGAATCAAATAGTTTTCTGGGTTTTTTTTTACTTGTCAAGAAACAAGCACAGTAGGTCCTTTTATTTTCTATGCCTTTTAATTGGTTATACTATTATAAAGATGCAATCTTCTGTAGAAAACAATTTGTGACAATGCCCCTGTTCTCAAACCTTCCTTAAATATATTCTTGATTTATGTGTAAATTATTCTAAAAAAATCATCTAAAGTTGGGGTAATACACAAGTGCATCAGTATTTATTGATGCCCTCTTGGCTGTCTATTTTTGGTGATAATATTGGCCACATTTTTCCAATCATTAAGTATCCTCCCTCTAGTAGATATCTCAAGATTCAATAGATTGACACCTTCAAAATTATCACTTCCAGGACACATCTTCCTTGTCATCTACATCCTCTAATTCATCCCTTATACAGATGTCAAAGAGATATTCCTAAAGCACAGATCAGACCTTCATTTCCATATTCAAAAGAGTTCAGTACAATCTATTATTTCTAGAATAAAATACATGTTCCTCTGTTTGGCATTTAAAGCTCTTCACAAACTTCAGTCTATCTTTCTAAGTATATTAAAAATTGTTTTTCTTCCTAGATGTTATATTTTAACCATACTTGTACACTTGGTCTTCCAAAATGATTATCTCCTCTTTATTCCCTTTGGACATTTCCTTCCACAATGATTAATGACTGATTAGCCTAAGCTCCTCTATAGTTTCTTAAAGCAATGACTTAGTCTTAATCTTCCCTTATAAATACTTCTATCTCTATAAACAACTTGGTATTATTTGGTCACTTGTAGAAACCTTATTTTCTTACCTCTGTCTCTTAGAAACTTTATCTTCTTTCAAATTTCAGTTTGTGACATATTCTTGATCCATATTTGGTGTCTCCTACCCTTTCTCTTTATTTTTGTATTTTTTCTGTTTTTTTTAAATGTATGCTTACTTATATCTGTGCATATTGTATCTCAATTGATATGTACTCTTTATATCCTCAACAGCTAGCAAAGTGCCTAGTATATAGGAAGTGATTAATAAAAAAATGTTTTTTGATTTGTTGACTATAGAGTTATCCTAGTCCACAGTATTTCCAAGATTTTTATATCTTTTCATTATTCAGGAATTTTAGTTGGGTTCATTTATTTGTGACCCCTATCTGGGATTTTCTTAGCAAGGATAATGGAATGCTATCCCATTTCGTCTCCATTTCATTTTACAGAAGAGGAAATTGAGGCATTCCCTTCCAAATATTCTGCGGTCTAGTGATAACTAGCCTCTTTGAAATTCCTCTAACATATATCATATCCCAACTCAGGGCACTTTCACTGTCTGTCTCTCATGCTCCTTATTTTTATGTTCTGCTTTCCTTGGCTTCCTTCAAACAAAGCTATAATAAAGATCTCTTTTCATAAGAAGTCTTTCTTAGTCCTCTTCAGTCTTAGGGTCTTTTCTTTGAAATTATCTTCAAATTATATATATTTTGTTCTCACATACTTTTTGCATGTTGTCTTCCTCTTGAAACCAGGAAATATCTTTTACCATTTTCATGTCCCCAAAGGACAGCATGGTGCTTGAAAGATGCTAAATAAATGATTGGTGATAATGATGTCAGAGTCCAAATGTAGTGGTTCTACTGCCATCAGGAACCAGTTATATAATAACCATTGTTATATTAGTTCTTGCAAGGTATTTTTCCTTATCTGACATCAGGACTCTATTTGATTTTTGGCTGTTTTGCTTTTTACTTTATGTATTTAATACAATGGGGTTAAGTGACTTGCCCTAGGTAATGCAGCTAGGGAATTAAGTGTCTGAAGCCAAATTTGAACTCAGGTCCTATTGACTTCAGGCCTTTGCTCTATCGACTGTTCCACCTAGCTATCCCTCAGGACTTTTAAAAGAAAACTTCTCATTGGGGTCTGGTTAAGCATAACAGATTTATGTAGTGTAATAAGGTAGGAATATGAAAGGGAACATAAAGCAGGTAGAGGGAATAAGAGCTGACAATCTGAAGTCAGTGGTAACAGTCAGTTAAAAGAGACAAGAGATAGTGTTATGTCCAAGGAACAGTGAGGAGGCCAGTTCTGCTGAATCATAGAGCATATAGAGGAGAATAAAATATAAGAAATCTGAACTAAGGATTTGAAGATGCAAAGTTGGAATGGGAATACATTCAAAGAAGTGTATGTTCGGAGAGGGGAGGGGTAGGGTCAGCCTTAGCAAAGGATCAGAGATAGAAGATAGATTGACAAGAATATCCAGTTTTGTATTAAGTAAATAATAAACCTCTGCAACCCAGTGATTTTATACAGTTTTTGACATTTCCTTTCATAATATTCTTTGATGTATAAACCTAAGCTCGATAGGAATTCCTCTATAGTTTCTTAAAGCAATGACCCAATCTTGATCTTCCTTTATAAATACTTCCATCTCTATAAACAAGTTGGCAAGATTTGATCATTTGTTGAAAGATTATTTGTCAATATATTGTTTATAGGGTTCATGTAGTTTCACTCATAAAAGGTCATTTGATTCCACCCTTGCATATGAACCATTCTTATACTCTATTTTAAGTTAGACTACTTTCTTTTTTACTCTAAAAACCCTGTGACAAGAACCTGGTGGCAATCTTTGCTTTTGCTTGCTGATGTGATCTGTTCCAAAAGTATTTTCCCAAATTTTTAGCCTGTTAATCCTGTAGTCTGAGAATATCCATTAAAATTTCATCTTTTCAATTAAATTCTATAGCTATCTAGGTTGATGGTCTCTGTATTTTGCCAATATTGTTCAGATATTAGTATCATTTCCAAATCTATTATGGTTCATTATATAGTTTTTAAAGCACATACTAACATTATATTTCTATAAATACATTTGCCTGAAACATTTTCTTTCCATTGAGATTCAATTTCAGAATGTTCCTACATATATTATCATTCTCCTGATTGATTGTTTAATGTTAAATGTGTTTTGTCTGAAAGGAACTAAGGTAATTGTTTATATACATATATACACATATTGGGAATTTTTTAAATGACTCCAAACATTTCCTCCCAATTAACTGAAAAGATGGTTTTCAACATTCATTGTTTTCCTGCAAGGTTTTGAGTTCCAAATGTTTCTGGTATCTCCCTTCTCTCCTCCCTCCCCATGATAGCAAACAATCTGATATAGGATGTATGTGTAAATTGTGTTTAGTCATACTGGGAAAGAAAAATGAGAACTAAAAGAAAGAAATAAAATAATAAAAGATGCAACTAAGGTATTTTTAAGTATCAACTTTATTCTTTAACTCAATTCCTTCAGTCTCAAATTTTCCTAGGCATATTTTAAGAATTTTCTACTTATAGAGTGCAGATGATTTTTTTTTTGGAGAAAGAGTACATAAGATAAATAAGTAGATTAATTTTTTTTGTTTTGTTTTGTTTTTAGTAGCACTATAAAAACTTGAAAAGCAACTAGGTGGTTCAGTGGATAGGGTACTGAGGCTGAAATCAGGAAGACTCATCTTCCTGAGTTCAAATCTGGCTTTAGACATTTACTAGCTGTGTGACCTGGGGCAAGTTACTTAGCCACATCTGCCCCAGTTTCTCATCTGTCAAAAGAGCTGGAGAAGAAAATGCATAACAACTACAGTTTCTTTGCCAAGAAAACCCCATATGGGGACATGAAGAATTGGACACAACTGAAATTACTAAACAACAAAATATAACTTTATGTAATTAACATGTATTAATACTATTGTTATTGTACTGATTATTACAAATATCTCATTTTAAATGGTTTTAAGAGAGAGAAATGGTTCAGGGACAAATCACTGTCCCGCTATTAGACTTCTATATTTAAAGTTCTTTGAATCATTTCACAGGTGGCTAAAATAATGCCATATGTAGTTGAATGAAGATATTAGGCTATAACTTCATTTTTTTTTTGCAAAACCCTTTATATTTGCTATATCATTTAATCCTAACGATTTTGGGAAATAGTATGTTATTCCCATATTTAAAGTGAGAAAACTGAGGATCTGAATGGTTAAGTGACTTGCTCCAGTGTCATATAGTCAGGAAGTGTCTGATATAGGATACAACTTAGGTCTTTATAACTCCAAGTTCAGTGCTATCAGAATTGTATCAGCTAGATTAGATATCTAAATCTCTATATTTGTTTCAGGTATGGGAGTAGTAGAAGTGCTGGGAATAATTTTCAAGGAGGCAGATTTCAGTTCAATAGAAGAAACAGCTAAGATGCTAAAAAGCACACTGGTCAATGGTACATTCCATTCTAACTACGACTATGGTCAAGTCACTTAAAATCTCTGTGCTTCAGGTCAGTGTATCCAAAATTTTGATAGGACAGCCCTGTCAGTTAAAAAATAGTTTGTTTGTAAATTATATGCCTATTTTACTCTACTAATAGGTTACATTAAAAAACATAAGTAACAATAGGCAAAAGAGTGACAAAAGTGAAGTAATTTTGTTTGACAATAGTAAAAACAAGCTATTCTCACTAAAATATTAATTTTTGTATATTTAAATATTGATATTAGTAGTATACTCTCTCAGTTCTGAACAGCTAACTGTTCTTGATATCCTTTATTTGCCTCTTCAAATTGTTATTATGGTCCACAAGGATCACTTTAAAAAATTGAATGCCTTACCTAAAATCTAAATAATTCACATTATGAGCCACTATTTTTTCAAACTTGTTTAAAAATATTTTAATGATCATTTTAACCAATAGGAATAGACTTAAATTTTAAAATTCTTCTGTCTAAAGAAGAGAAAAGTTGATAGTTACCATTAAAATATATATGCATCATATTTTACATATATATTTATAAATTTTTATTATATATATAGTTATCTTCTGTTATGGCATGTTATAGAGGCACACAGAATGGAATATTTTGTTTTTTTATTTTTTGTGTATATTTAAGCTATCATAAATTGTGCAAAAGTTTGATCATGCAATTTTTAATATAAATTTCTATCAACTATTAAAACATGTTTGATGATACAATTTTCTTAAATTATAATTTTAATATATTTTATTTAATTTAAATAATTATTTTTCGAGTTTTGAGGAAGATAGAATTATTGTATCTGAAGATTCACAAAATAAGGAACTATGAATTGTAAAGAAAGTTTTCATAAACAATTATTTGATTTATTTTATCATCAAGAAAAAAATTTTAAAATATAAATAAAAATAATATTTTAAAACAATTCAAACTTTAAGATAAGGTACAGCAAAATTATCTTTAAAATTTCACATGTCATTAAATTAATACCATTATTTTGTATGAAGGGCTTTTCTCCGATGAATTGTGCTGAAAAAGAATTTTGATACATTCACTAACAAAAGTTATGACAAAAAGGATTATTAGTATTATTGGGAAGGCTATTTGAGCATTGTAATTTCTATCTTAATGGGAGCAGCATCATATTATACCTTTTAGCTTAAGAGCTATTAAAAGATATTGAAAACACTTTCTGAAAGTAAGGCTATGGATATTTATGGTGTGTTGAAGATCTGTTGGTGGCATAGAAATGAGATGAGGCACCATTATATAAACTATTCTCCAGGAATATCTGAGAAATACTATTGCAAATAGCTAAGAGAATGGGTGAGGGTATGTCGAGTCCCGATTCTGAACTGTTACAATCTTTCCCAGGGGACTGTTGGAGGGGAAGGAGACAAGGATTACAAGGATTACAAAGGAGACAAGTATTCCATCAAGATCTCCAAGTGTTCCAAGTGCTCCATTTATTCACCAGAATAAAAGTGCTTAAATACCTTTCCAGTCTCTAATCCACCCCGACTCCCATGGTACTTAGTCAAAAAAGGTTCTGATGCTCAAATACAATAGGTGATGATAATTTATAGAATTCCCATAAGCAATGGTTCCCAACAAGGGTAGATTTATTCTTTTATTGTCAGCATTCATGTGTGCAAAACAGAAGTAATCCTGAAAGTTATTCTGGTATGGTGTAGTACACTGTCTTAAATTGCAATGATACCTATAAAAAGATAAATGTTGCAAGCTATACATTCTTCTCTCTATATGTCAGTAAGACTACTTGGCCCCTTGATTCTGTAATATGTTTAAAAATATAGTTGTTCATGAAAATAGGAACCTGATAAACCCTAGAGGTGGCCCTTCCCACAAAACCTTTAATCACTCTTAATCTGTTTATTTTGAAAGTCTTCATTTCAAATGACAAAGATTATAATATTGATTTGGTGACATCTATTTAAAAATTGTCTATGGGTGTTTTTATTTCGTTGAGCAATGTTAAGTCTGGGTAATTATGCTAAATTGTTTGATAGCTATTATATATTTTATTCTGTGAGTTCTTTAGAATGGAGTCATGTAATTCAGTACCAGTCAGTTATACCAAGTGATTTAATGAAAAACAATTTGACCCTATTTAATCTCTTTCATTATTTTAATTCAACTTGGAAGAATTGTAAATAAAGTTAAAGCTAGGGAGAATGAGCATGGATTTAAACTATCTTCCTGAAAAATTCTATGCATATATTATTTTAATTATTCTTGTCAGTATTGGTGTGGTAGAATTAGAAGACCCTTAATTATAAAGAACATATGAAGTAAGATGTTATCCATCTCCAGAGAAAGAACCCTTAAAAAGAAGTATACAAGTATACATAATATGGCTATATATATATATATATGTATATATATATATACATATATATATATATATATATGTATATATGTTTATGAATCTGTTTCAAATGATAGACTTCTCTAGTTTAAGTTGAGTAGGGAGGAGGCATATAGTTTGGAATTTAAAATGCAACAAAAATGCAAAAAAATTAATAAAAAAAGAAAGAGAGGACTCTTCTTCCATTTGGATGTCAAAATCTGTCATTTTCTAATTTTATTTTAGATATATCTTATACATTCAGAATATATGAATAAGCCATAAACCGAGTCAAATGCTTTGCAATAATAATAAAAGAAATATTGATATTATTGAACTTGGCGAAATTTGTTCAATAATTACTTATTGCATAATGAATTAGTCTTTGCATCTTTGTGACTTTTTGGAACATTTGTTTTACTTTCCACTATTATATAGTCTTCTTGTAAAAGTTTATGGATTTTTAGTGATACAAATTGATAATCCTTTTTTATAAAGTCCACAAACAAGAAATTATGCTATTCTATTTTTAAAGAAGATTCTTGAAAAATGAGCACTGGTGTGAATCATCACTATGTTGGATGACTATGTGTCATTACTGCTTCTGTCATAGTAATTTTTTAGCAAAGTTAGTTTCACTGTTAGTTTAGCTAGATTCACATTAGATTTCTTTCCATCATTTGTCATTATTGCCTTTATTTGACTTATATATCAGATATTTTCTACTTTATGTACAAATGAGATATTGACACAATTTTCCCTTGACTTTCCAGAGATCTTCAAGAGATTTCTTAGGTTGATTCTGCCAAGATTTTTGACTTATTCATTTATTCTCCACCTTTTCTCCCAGATGAAATGGATGCCATATACACCGGAGTGTTCAGGTCCAGAAATCTTTTTAAATCTTGCATTAAAGACTGGGAAGTTGAATATGTTAATTGAGGATGGTTGTAACAATTTTTCTTTTTTTAATGGAAGATTTTATTTATTTTGAGTATTACAATTTTCCCCTTAATCTTACTTCCCTCCCCCACCCCCCACAAAAGGCAATTTATCAGTTTTTACATTGTTCCCATGGTATACATTGATCCAAATTAAGTGTGGTGAGAGAGAAATTATACCCTTACGAAAGAAATATGAAGTATAAGAGATAGCAAGATCAGACAATAAGATAGTTTTTTTTTTTCTAAATGTAAAGTAATAGTCCTTGGTCTTTGTTCAAACTCCACACTTGTTTCTCTGGATACAGATGGTATTCTCCATTGCAGAGAGCCCCAAAATGTCCCTGATTGTTGCACTGATGGAATGAGCAAATCTATCAAGGTTCATCATTGCCCCATGTTGCTGTTAGGGTGTACAGTGTTTCTCTGTGTCTGTTCATCTCACTCAGCATCAGTTCATGCAAATCCCTCCAGGTTTCCCTGAATTCCCATCCCTCCTGGTTTCTAAGAGAACAATAATGTTCCGTGACATACATAGACCACAGTTTGCTAAGCCATTCCCCAATTGAAGGACATTTACTTAATTTCCAAATCTTTGCAACCGTAAACAGGGCTGCTATGAATATTTTTGTACAAGTGATGTTTTTACACTTTCTCATCATTGCTTCAGGGTATAGACCCAGTAGTGGTTTTGCTGGAGCAAAGGGTATGCACATTTTTGTTGCCCTTTGGGAGTAGTTCCAAATTAATCTCTAGAAAGATTGGAGTTCACAGTTCTACCAATAATGTAATAGTGTCCCAGATTTCCCACAATCCTTCCAACAATAATCATTATCCTTTCTGGTCATATTGACCAGTCTGAGAGGTATGAAGTGATACCTCAGAGAAGCTTTAATTTGCATTTCTCTAATAAATAATGAATTAGAGAAATTTTTCATATGATGATAGATTGCTTTGATCTCCAAGTCTGTAAATTGTCTTTACATATCTTTTAACTGTTTGTAAATTGGGGAATGGCTTTTTTAAAAAAAAATATGACTCAGTTCTCTGTATATTATAGAAATGAGTCCTTTGTCAGAAACATTAATTGGAAAGATTGTTTTCCAGTTTACTACATTTCTTATGATCTAGGTTACAGT
Source organism: Macrotis lagotis (assembly GCF_037893015.1). Taxonomy (NCBI): domain Eukaryota; kingdom Metazoa; phylum Chordata; class Mammalia; order Peramelemorphia; family Peramelidae; genus Macrotis; species Macrotis lagotis. Next base: position 121,968,320 of record NC_133663.1, on the reverse strand, counting down.
GGTTTTGTCTGTGCAAAAGCTTTTTAAATTAATGTAATCGAAATCATCTAGTCCATTTTTAGTGATGTTCTCCATCTCTTCCTTAGTCATAAACTGTTTCCCTTTCCATAGATCTGACAATTAAACTAGTCCTTGATCTTCCAATTTGCTTATAGTATTGTTTTCTATGTCTAAATCCTGTATCCATTTGGATCTTATCTTGGTATAGGGTGTGAGGTGTTGGTCTAATCTAAGTTTCTTCCATACTAACTTCCAGTTTTCCCAGTACCTTTTATCACAGAGAGAGTTTTTATCCTAATAGCTGGACTCTTTGGGTTTATCAAACAGCAGCTTACTATAATCATTTCCTGCTATTGGAAATTTAATTTAAAGAAACCTAGTCTATTCCACTGGTCCACCACTCTGTTTCTTAGTCAATACCAGGCAGTTTTGATGATTGAAAATT